>NW_024042420.1:0-27459 GCF_014851395.1 Micropterus salmoides | reverse complement strand
TTGGTGTATTAACCAAATGTGCGGCCATCCAAGCTGTGCGTGCAGTTACGTAGTAGAGCTTAACTAGTGCGCCTGTGCTGTGCCAGAATTAATGAACTGGACAGAAAATCAGGAATTTGTTAAATAGAACGTCGTCCATGAAAACTGATCTTGGCTTTCACTCAGTAGAGGTTATTTTTCAGAATTCATTTTTGTGAAAAAGGGAGAGAGCAAATGGATGGATACAACAGTCCTGTTGAGCTTTATGAGTGACCACAGGTTATATTGGCTTACTTCATTCAGCAACGGGCTACTCCTTTATTTCCAAAAATTCTTTTGATAGATGCTTTAGAAATAATCATAGTGTATTGGCTGCTTATGTTATGGAGAAGGCAGATCATATACAGCACCGCTCATATTGAAGCAAGTGGTTTGGGTTGGCTACATGTCCATCTTAAGATAACAACAGATAGCCTACAGGCACAACAGCAGGGTAGGCAGCAAGCAAGGATGATTTTGTAAAGCGATCTCACCGATGTCTTCATATAGATCAAAAATTAAATATATTCTGCTGGGTCCGCTTCCAGTGCTAGTGATGTGAAGCAAATGAACCAACACCAGGATTTTAATAGATCATTTAGCCTGTGATTTTAGCATTATTTCAAAAGCTAAACTCTTAATAATCCATCTGCTGAGCTTAAATTGATCGATGAGACATGTATAGGTATAGCCTATTTTGCAAATCATTTGGTAACCACATATGCAAGTCAGTGTTAAAAACCCTGTGCTTGCCTTCAGTGTACTTTGTCAGTCCACAGTTATAAGCCCCCAGTCATTAGGCCTCCTTTAAGTCTTAACGTCATTATTCATAACACGCTGTAGGTTGCAGTCTAATTCTACTAAAATGCTTATCAGTGTGACATCCCCATCTCTTTCAGCTGCTGGAATGTCTATCTCTTTGTGTTCTATGTTGTCCCTCGCTGTCTTCCTAACAATTAAAGTGTGAAAAAAGTGCCCACTGTATAAGGCCCCGCTAGAAGTCTTCACCCCCTCTGCACTAAGCCATCAGCTTCATGCATTCTGCTACGTTATTTATTAGGCACCTTATAAATATTAAACTAATAACATCAATCAGAATAACAGGCAATAGTGGTAAATAAATAATTGCAAACAAAAAGATGAGTAAAAGTAATCTGAATTTATTAAATATTTGTGATAATACAGCAATTTTGTAATAAAATATATATAATAGCATATCATTGGTTTTACACATTATACTGGAAATATAGGACCAACTGTCACCACTGTTTCCTGCAACTGAGTCTAAATTAGTTTATCTTAAAACCAATCTCAATTAATACAGTTGCTGGTAGGTGCAATAAGAACTGTCCACTGAACCTCAAAGTTTACAGTGCACCTAAATTTAGTAAGGCTAAAAGAAACCATTTCATAATTTAATTCAGAACTGTCGCTTTTGTTTTATATCATAGAGTCATGCAGGCTGCATAGGCTAATTCACAGCTACCTTACATCTTACACTGTATTTCTTCTTCAATGAATATTTTTTTGTTCATTTCAACTTGTTTATCTCACATGACAACCGCCAAAATATTTTTCATCTACAGATGTAAACTTCAGGGTTACTAAGCAATTCCAGTTAAGCCTTTCTGGCATCAGTGCTTAAAATTCTCGAGAAGGCTGGGATTGTGCTGTAAGGATGTACAGTAGATTTATGAACTCACTAATAGGAAGAACACCTCACTAGGAAATGAGTAAGAATCTCACACAGTGAAAATCTACTTTATCAAAAACTTTTTTACACCAATATTTTTCCATCTCTCTCTGCGGTTCCTCCTGAGTGACTGAATGAAGAACTGAAATAGTGCAAGTTGGCCCACAATGGCACTCACCAAAACTGAACTAACAATTAACAGCAGTTATTAAACAGATTTTCAGACAAGATTGGGATCACGAGACGAGTCGAGATTTTAACACTATTCTTTTTAGAAATCTTTAATGTTGAATTATATGAAAAATTGGAGCATTAAACACTTTATTTCCTGCATTCTGCCGATTTTTTTATGTACGTAAAGAGAACACAAAATTCAGGTGGCAGGTGACAATTCACAATCTATAGCCTAACTGTAACAGAATATAATGCAGTGCAGCTCTCAGTAATTCTGTGCTGCTATCAGATCTGTTTCTCCTGTAGATCAACTTATTTAATATCATCCCTGCTGATTTATGATTTAGTCTTCCCTCCTCGTTGAATCTTTGTTTGGGGAAGTAACCTCTTAAAATGTGATTGTGGCACCTTTTCACCTCAATGATAAATTATTTAATTTTAATACATTTATAACTCCTTGACTTTATTAGCTACTGTGTTTCAGCAGATCTTCTGCTCATGTTCACTGAAACTGATCAGGCAGAGCTACGTTACAACTCGTCACAGCTGTCAGGACTCACAGCGGGAGCAGGTTCAGTTGATCAGGGCGTACGGCGTGAGAAAAATAATGTTGGCTTGACAATGTGTGAAAAATGTTTAATTTGCTTGAGTTCGCGAGACAGCTTTTTACCTGTCAAGATATCTGGTCACAATTTAATCTCGCAAGATCCCGAGATCTCGTCACACCCCTAGAAGTTAGCCTACTTAGACATGTCTTGTTGGGTTTAAATACTTATGGCCCATAGAATGATATATCGATATTAGAGGTGCAACAACTAATCGACGCAGTTGAAAAAAATATTTACGTCCTTGTAGGTTTTTAATTATTCAAACTGGCCAAAATGGCAAGCATTTCACTACCATTACATTTGTGTATTTTCTATAGCGTTGTTTTGAGTTAAAGTTCAGTCAGTGGCTAACTTACTCTCTGCTCATAAACTCAAAGCATAACGTTACAACGTCAGTCTTCTGCCTGCCAAGAAAGCTTTCTGATGGTCATGCAGTGGTCACTTGCAGTAACACATATCTCCTGTCATGCACATGTTGTGACTGACAGGAGAATTATAGACTAGTTAACTATTGACAGGTATCATCCTGATGGTGTTTAACATTACGTAAGTTAGTTGCTAGCTAATATCCACAACATGTTAGCGCACCTAAAGTAACTAAAGAAAAAGTTGCTCAGAGTTATAAAGTTACAGTTCCATTACCCAAGACATAGCATCAGTTTTAAACTTATCGTTAGCTGTCACGTAAGTTATACGCAAACATTACTTCCATGCTTCACGTATGGGATGATGTTCTTGGGGTTGTACTCATCTTTCTTCTTCCTCCAAACACAATGAGTGGAGTTTAGACCATAAAGCTCTATTTTTGTCTCATCAGACCACATGACCTTCTCCTTTTCCTCCTGGATCATCCAGATGGTCACTGGCAAACTTCAGACAGGCCTGGACATGCACTGGCTTGAGCAGGGGGACCTTGCGTGCGCTGCAGGATTTAAAATTTTTAGATTCCGTCTCTCACAGTTGAAGTGTACCTATGATAGAAATTATAGAGCTCTACATGCTTTTAAAGTAGGAAAACCTGCAAAATCAGCAGTGTATCAAATACTTGTTCTCCCCACTGTATATAATGTTAAATGTACACATTAAATGCATGTGCATGAGCAAAATGTGTGAATGCGTGCATTAAAATATATGTATGTGAAAGTGAAAATGTATGAATGTGTGAGTGAAAATATATGAATATGAGAGTGAAAATGTATGAATGTGTGAGGGAAAATGTATGAATATGAGAGTGAAAATGTATGGATGTGTGAAGAAAATATCTGTATGTGAAAGGAGAATATATGTATGTGAGAGTGAAAATGTATGAATGTGTGAGTGAAAATATATGTATGTGAAAGGAGAAAAGTATGTGACTGAGAGGTCCAGAATAGATTATGGCTTGTATGGCCCCTCATATGGAGAGGCTGATGGCATTTATCCTTCGAAACTGGGGATTGTCTTCAATCACGCTCCTTTAAATCTCTCGCAGGCGAATTACATTGTTGCCTTAGCCATAGTCTGCCTCCAATAGTTGGTCGTCTCTGTGTCCTACAAAAAAAAAAGCGATTACTGTTTACAAAATGGATGCATACAAACACTCTATTCATATGTGAGGCAATTTGATGCATTTGTTTTTACAGTATTACTACCTAAAGTGCACTAGCTACAGTACATGTATGTGTTGTAACAGCAAAGAATAAACCTCATAAGCTGATGATACACGGAGCAACTTTTAGAGCAATGGTGCTGGGCAATGTTGCCGTCAATGGTAATGAGTAAAGATTACTACTGTAATCCCCTTCCCCCCATCACTCTGCCACCCTCCCCGTACCACCGGTATCCGTTCAAAACATAGTCAGACTTGTCACCAGCAAGACTGCTCAAAAAGTTGCCCCGTGTATCATCAGCTTTACTGTAAAAGTTACAGTAGAGAGTAGTCTGAAGCACACCTGCCTGTTTTCCTCTCTGAAGGTTCTTATGATTGAGGCAACGGTGAAGCGACTCAAGTTTGGCTGTAGTCGTTGCCCGGCCTCCCTCATAGTCATACCATGGACAAGGACATGGTCAACCAGTGTGGCACGAATTTCATCTGAGACTGCTTGTCCCCTCCCCCTTCTCCTCCTCCTCCTTTCCCTGCAGTCTCTCTGCCTGGCTGTCTCGTTAGTCCTTATCCCTCTCACCTGTGTTGTTCCTGCCTGCTCGTTAGTCCCTGGTGTTAAATGTTTGCTGTTTCTGTCAGGCCTTATGATGAATATTCTGCCTGTTGCTCTACTGCCAATTCTGTACTTCGGCTTTTGCCACTTTCCATTACCCGTAAGTTTTGTTTCTGCCTTTTGTTTTGGATTAAAACTGTATGTCTGCTCTCCAGTGTCTTGCATTTGGGCTTTCTCCTGTTTTGTATTCACTAAACCCTGACAAGTATATTATGTTAACATGTGTCAGGTGGCTGGAAACAACTCTGAGTGACTGCTGATGTTTCATGTTGCTGCTGGAACTGTGAATGGCAACTGTTATCAGATTAACAATGACAACTTTTTTTTTAAGATTTTAATATGGTGGATAATGTGTGGAGTTATTTTTACAGCTTGAGCGCTATGAACTGCAAATGTTTGTTCAGTAAGCTATTTTTTTTTTTTTATCTCCTGCAGTGATGGGCTTATATCCAGTCCTGCCATTCATCCTGCTGTTTTCAGCTACTCTGTCCTCCAGTTGTGATGGTGGAAAAGTGCTGGTTTACCCTATAGATGGAAGCCACTGGCTTAACATGAAAATCCTGGTGGAGCTGCTTCATTCTCGGGGCCATCAGGTTACAGTACTACGTTCCTCCACCAGCTGGTATGTTTCCGAATTCTCACCCCATTACACCTCCATTACCATTCCCCAGGAAAAGTCCCAAAACATGGAGAGCCAAGCCTATATGACCTCTTTCTTGAAGAGATCAATAGAGATCCGTCAGAGCAAAGGCTCACTATGGGCATTTCTGAACTTCTATTGGAACCTTTTCAACATGATGGGGGAGAACCAGCAAGTTGTGGCAAAACTGGTCATCTGCATCTTTGAGAATAAAACGCTAATTAAGGAGCTGAAGGAAACTGCATATGATGTTTTTCTGACTGACCCTGCATTTCCAGGTGGCGTGCTATTGGCACACTATCTCCAGCTTCCCTTGGTTTTCAATGTGCGCTGGCTTTTCAATGGAGAGGCCCACTTCGCCATCGCTCCTTCTCCTCTGTCCTACGTCCCTGAATTGTTTTCTCACTACACTGACAAGATGGACTTTTTTGAAAGAATCAATAATATAATCTGTCATAGCATGTTGGTTTACATGTACTATTATGTGTCAAACCCTCCTTACCAGGCTGTGTGTGATGAATATTTTGGACCTGATGTCAGCGTCATGTCGCTCATCCAGGGAGCTGACCTCTGGTTAATGCGGTCTGACTTTACATTGGAGTTCCCTCGTCCCACCATGCCAAACGTTGTCTACATCGGGGGGTTCCAGGGTAAGCCCTCAACGTCTCTCCCATCAGATTTAGAAGAATTTGTGCAGAGTTCTGGTGAGCATGGGGTTATTGTCATGACGTTGGGAACCCTGATAGGTGACCTCGGCCCAGAGATATCGGAGTACATTGCCTCAGCATTTGCCAACCTCCCTCAGAAGGTCATGTGGAGGCACATTGGGAAAAGACCCATCACTCTGGGAAACAACACCATGCTGGTTGACTGGCTGCCTCAAAATGATCTACTAGGTCACCCTAAAACCAAGGTTTTTGTCACACATGGGGGTACTAATGGAATTTACGAGGCTATCTACCATGGTGTCCCAGTTCTGGGCATTCCTCTTATCCTTGACCAGTATGACAACATGGTGCGTCTGAAGTCCCGAGGGGTGGCTGAGATTGTTGACGTGACGACCTTTGATGTTGAGTCTCTGACGAGTGCTCTCAAGAATATTCTAGATCCAGAAAAGCCATACAAGAAGAATATGGTCAAACTTTCACAGCTCCATAATGATAAACCAATAAAACCCAGAGACAGTGCCATGTTCTGGATGGAGTTCGTCATGAGGCACAAAGGTGCAGCACATCTGCGCACGGAGTCCTATAAATTGCCATGGTATGCCTATCATAGTCTAGATGTGATTGCAGTTTTTGTAGCATCTAGTCTACTGATCATCACATTAGTTTGGGTTTTCTGTCGATGTCTCATTAGATGTTTAATACGTGTCAAGAGGTCCACATCCAAGTCCAAAAATGAATAGATAACTCAATGATAAAACAGACTGGTAATTTACAGTGGTACAGACTCTTTGGGATAACTGCAGGGAAAGAGATACAGGACTTCAATGAATATTATGATGGTGGAAATTAACTTTTATAATAGCTGTAAAATGTTCAAACTAGCAGCACTATTCTTTGTGCTGAACTGACTTTTTGCAAACTGAACATCCAATTTAATTTCAATACTTATTTGAATACAAAGTCACAAAATGGGTTTGGACACTTTATTTTTTTTTTTTTGATTAGACAAACATCAGGAGCAATCACAGAATGAATACATAAAGACTATGATGGGAGTATGGTTCATAATTCTTACAGGGGGATTAATTTGTTTTCATCATATTACTATTAAACATGTTTTACTTGTGTTAAACCTGCCTTGCAGTTTATTACAAGATTAAAGAATAATTGCAGCTTATCAATACTTGTCTTATTTTTTGCAGTTTTGACTGTCATTCTTATTCGTAACAAACATTTTATACAGCTAGTTAGTTCCTGGGATTTCAGAATGGGAACAAGAAGTCCAACATAGCAAGAAACGCAAGCAGTACAATGATTATTCAGGTTTTCAAATTGATTTAAAAGATAAAGCAAACCGTAAAACTATTACCAAAAAGTATGAAAGCCAGACAGCACAGATTGTGATTTGGATTTTGGCTGAAACAATGTATAACTGACACCTTAAGTACAATTTATACTTCGGCATGTAGACCCTACGCAGGAGTATAAATTGAGCTTTAGAGTGTCTTTTAGTACAACTCAACATTGAAAAAGACATTTTTAGGCGATCAAATAACTGAAGTGGAAAAGTAGGGTAAACAATTTAACTAATATCACCATGAAACGTTTCTGGTTGATTACTTTAAGACAATATTTTTATTGTATTACAGGTTTTCTGAAATATTATGTTAAAGTATGCAAATGAGGCAGTATTAAGAATTATATACAAGAATTTAAATCTGAACACTGAATTAAGTCAGGTTTTAAATTATTTTTTGGGGGGGGGGGGGGATTTCGGTTATATATATTTTTTTATTTTATAAATTCAAAAAACAGGCATAAAAAAATATATTTGGCACCTGTTTTGGGGAATAAAATGGTCTATAAATTAGGCTATGAATGACAAACTGTAAACCTTCAAAATATAGTCAGGAAGACCTCTGAAACGTTTTGTGCATGTAAGTGCTATTAAAATGGAGATTGTAGGCTCAAAGTATGAGGAAAAATTAATTTTGAAAAAAGGCCTGATAAGTATTATAAAATTCTATACATTTTCATTGAAAAACAATATTTACAGAGTCAATATCGAATCAAATCCTTAACAACACCACTATATAACATCTCAAATATATCAAAACTGATAAATGAGTAACAGCATGTCTGAAGAGTCACACTTAAACACAGAAATAAATTGGCTCTGACAATATCTAAATAAGCGCCCAATGTCAGCTGGGATTGGCTCCAGCCCCCCCCCGCGACCCTGTACGCAGGATAAGCGGTTGACGATGGATGGATGGATGGATGGAATATCTAAATAAGGGTTGCGACCAAGCGGCAACCTCCGGCTCTCACTTCCGATACCAATACGAAAGTATCTGAAACTGCAATTCATCGAGTGGCCACTTGAGGCTCGCTGCAGAAGGGAGTAAATCTCCACTGACCCCCATGTTAAAATGCCCAACTTTACAGCAGAATAAAACATGTTTACAGCCTGGTTCAAAAAATGGTTTTAGTGCAAATCGCTAATTTTGTCCTTCGTGACAACTGTGAGGGGGGTGAATTTTTTTTATAACTCACCTGTTTAAATTATATTAAGCCTTAAAGTTCTGCATTATTAGGGGCGTGGCCACTTTGATTGACAGGCGCCATTAGCCGCTGCCACTGCTAGCACTCGGTCCGCCGTCTGTTAGCCTCACTCAGCTACACGGAGCTCTGAGGCTCAGCCTGTCGGAGCCTTTTGGACATTTCTACATGCAGATGCTGGATGAATAATGGCAGGCTGTGCAGTTCATTGGAGAGAGATCCTTCAGGAAATCCGTGTTCTACTTGGTGAGTGAAATTCCTGTACTTTATTTATGTGTTAACATTTAACAGGTATCGCTGTCGGCATATAGCTTGTTAGCTTAACGTTAGCTTGTTACGCTAATTAGCCATTAGTGTAAGCAACGTTACAACGTTAGTGTGGGAGAAGCCAAAATGCGTTAGATTAACTTTGATGGTCCCTAAGCTAACCCCCGTTGGTTAAAAGCGAGCCATCAGAGGTGAGCTAACTGTACTTATACAACCGTCACTGGGTGAACTGACTAAAAAGCCGTCACTAGATCCTGGGTGAATGTCTGTCGAATATCCAACTTAAAACTAACTTCACCGCGGTCTGCCAGAAACTGTCACACCGAGGAGCACCGATGCCATTATTTGAGCTAGCTGTCTCTCCCGAGGAGAGCCGTGTACCTCCAAGTGTAACTTTACTGTTTAAAAATGATACACTATTCTTTGTGGGGTTCATCTGTGGGGATGATTGATTCGAAGTACATATTAAAGGCAGTTTAGAGTCATCAATAAGTTATTACACTTAGATGTAGCATTCCTTGAGATTCAGCAAACAATTTGAGGTGATAACTGCGTTTGATCCTTACAATAAACGTTCAATAAGCTCTGACTTGAGTAGTTATTAATGCACAGTGTCCAGCAGAAAACCGTATATTGCACATATTAGGAAACGGTGTATTTCACATTGCCACCCCTAATTACTGTCACATGCCAGAGAGGTTTTCATGCTGAGGCGATCTGAGTTCAGCAGCTTTATGGCTCTTTGGAAGAAGCTGCTTAACTGTCTACCCATTGTTGTCTTTACAGGTGCCAGAGGAGCTGATTGCAGAACCCTCCAGATGTGATTAGCTGTGTCCAGCTCTTCAGGAGAGAACAGCTCAAGCTTCCAGCTCTTCAGCTCCTCCTTTTTCTTTTTACTCACACATGAACACTACTGACGTGAAATTATGACTCTGGGTTCTTAACAGATTCTATCATTATAATAACTCTCAACACATTTCAAGTCATACAAAACTACTTTTACATTTGTAGCCTTTTAATATTGATGATGAATGCGAGACAAGAGTTTAATTTATTAAACTTATTGCTTTTGTACTACTTTGTTATAAAGTGTATCAGAATAATTATACATAATAAAATCATTCCTCATTCATTAGTTTCATATTTTAATTTTAAATAGTCTGATCTAAACTTAATATTATAGATAACAGCTGTAAATGAAAATATTAAGATGTCATTTATAGGCCAACATTTTGCATATGTTAGTAGAAAGTAAAAAATGAAAGGTAGATGTTATATACTGTTTTATTTTGACATTTCTTTAAGAGACATTGAGTGAGAAGTTACTCTAGTGAAAAACAAAGACTTATATGCACAGTGAACAGTTTTGAAGCCCTGTAGGTGGTGTCATTGCAACCTCTGAGAAGGTCTTGTGTGGTTTACAATGTATAGACACCCATTTACCACATGTGCATTCAGTCAGCTCTGAGACCTCAGAGTTTGCAAGGCCACAATAACAAACACCTTGTGGGATTCATAATTACTCTGTGCAGATCATTCTTTGTTTCAGCACTTACCCACAGGATGGTTTGGATGTGCCCACATTATTTTGTGTTTAAACTAGACTTATATCAGAGCAGCAAACAAGGCACTCTTCAGAAACTTCAGGCTCTGTTATACAGTCTGTGGTTACTGGGTGTATGGCTCCTTATTTATCTTAAAGTAGAAAGTAAAAATACTCCTGCACACACAGAAATACACTGCATAATGACTTTTCAACATTTCATGTGAAACATGTTTGGGAGTATTTTCACTTTTTCACTTATACTAGACTGATGTTCTTAAGCAAGAGTTCAGTTTTAATGTTTCATGTTTTATCTGTGGTATATGATTAGCTTTTCAGTAAGTAGTAAAGACAGGGAGTGTAAATATATATAGAATTTATTAAAAGTGAACCATAAACCATATATTTTTGTTAAATGGACCTATAACACAAATATGGACAATATTTGAAGTGCAAATAAACAGACGGAGAGAACGCCTTTCCATGTCAGTCTGCACCATCAGCACAATGAGGACTCCAGGTCTCGGCAGCTCTCTGGCAGCAGGTGGGACATCTGATCCACAGTGTGACTCTGGGAGGAAAATGTGTAATAAATTCTTCAGGTGATAAAAAATATAAAGTAAATACAGATGATTCTTTAATAAATAGAATATTGTGTTAAGTTAATTTTCTAACGTAATTTAATTCAAAAAGTGAATCTTTGATATATTCTAGATTCATTACACAAAGCAAAGCATTTCAAGCCCTTTTTGCGTTCATCTTGGTCATTACGGTTTACAGCTCATGGAAATAAAAACTCCACTATCTCAAAATTTATAAACATTTCAGAATAAAAATACATTTCTGTATTATAAATTATACAGAAATGACTAGAGAAGAGCTCTCTAATCAGCTAATTAACTCAAAACACCTGCAAAGGTTTCTGAAGCCTGTAATCTCTCAGTCTGATTCTGATGCTCACAATGAACCTTTCCTCAGTATTCTAATTTTTTGAGATGGTCCTCTAAAAGATTCCTCAGTGTTTTAATGTTGACAGCACTATTACGTCACATAAGTGGGAGAAAATGGAACATGGGAGACTCTTTAAATGTTTTTATGCTGTCCTTTTAAGACAGACAATTTTACATCAGCTGTCAAATGTCCAGTATTTTTAACTGTTTTCCCACTAGTCTGAAAAAAGGCATTTTACGGAAGAAAAGTAGCCCGAAATCTCAAAATTGACCAGTGCATGATAAAACAATATTTTTGCCTGCTGTGTCTTGCTTCAACTGTCATGCACTAAAATCATACTGTGGAAGGGTCAAAGTTCTTAAATGAAAACACAGACAAAACCCAAAAACAAGTTCACTGCCAGTTAAATGTACACAAGGCCCTGGATACGATTCGCCACTATTCTGACTGATAGGTGGTAGTGACTTGTCAGTCAGTCACAAGGTAGCCACACCCTATAGCGTACCCTGCTGTATATTTTCTCTAAATAGGACCATCATTTACAAAATGAACATCATGCGATATTGAAGAAGACTTGAAATTAGTGACAACCAGTGGAGTCGCCTTTTGCTGACAATTACAAAGAATGCAGGTTTAAGGCACTTCCACATTGGCTTCACCTTTCAAATCCAGCAGTTCCCCTTCTTGGACCAAAACTAGACAAAGCTGCTAGAAATTACGTGACCCGCAAACTCGCAACTATGTGGGCATATCTCTGAAAAGTGTGTGTTGTAAACTTTGCTCTGAAGAAGTACATCTGAAATTCAAGTTTCATCTTTTTTCTCAAGTTGCGCACCAGTTTCCCGCTTTACAAGGTTGTAAATGTGTTGGAGAAACACTGTTAAAACAGTACTGCAGATGTGAAGAAGGAAAACTCAAATACAAAATAGTAGAGATTTTAATTAAATTTTTTTCAGCCTACCACAAAATTATAGACATATTTTTTTTATTAGATTTCGAGCTAGTCACAACATTTTAAAGCTCTTTTTCCAGTTTCAAGATATGGCATGATATTCATCCTATAATTACAGTACAGTATAAGCAAAGAGAGTGCAGAAGTTCTCCCAGACCTAGACAGAGATAATCATGTCAAGGTAGGCTACATTAAAGGATAATTCCAGTTCAACATAGTTGCTAATATATGGGAACTCTGTGACATTGCCTTGAAAAAGTCCGTCAGGGCATGAACCACAAGCATAGGGGTGATCAGACATGTTGTAAAAAGCCAACAGTTTAGCCAGTTTTGAGACATGGCATACATGGGCCTAGGTTTACCCACCCCAACCGCATAGTTGAGAGCATGTGTGAAAACAAGCCCTGTAAAAGTGCCAAATTGAAAAAACTAGTGCCACCATGCTGAAAAGGTGCTGTGTCACATTTTGCACATCGAACAATAAAAACAAACAAAAAACCCTCAACTTTTTCTTTACTTCCCCAAAGAGCGAAGGGAAGTAAAAAAAAGAGATCTGTGGCTTCAGGCCATCATCAGAGAGAATGAAAATGGTAAACTGTGGGGCCAAGCCAGTTGTGAACTTCTGTGTCAAAGTGAATGCTGCTGCTACACAGCAGTTAACGCCATGCACACAGCGGCACAGACAGTAACTGACTACTGTTACAGCCACACAAACATTCACACACATATACACATACTAAAACATGTTGTCTGCGTGGAGGTGAAGAAGACACAAAGCTCTCAATTTAAAATACCTGTAAGTCCAAAATAAGCTGTGTTTCCTTACATTTAGACTTTACTTGGGAGACCACCAAATTAACCAATTTTAGCACTTTATCAAGTAGACATTATCAGAAAAACAGAAAGACATTACATATTACGTTCGTGCTAATGAGCATCCTAATAAAGATTTTCTATTAAAGAAACATCAAAAAAGTCTATGTGTATGCTCTCAATTATAGATCTTTGAAAGAAAGAAAATCTTAATCAGCCAAAATCGGAATCACCACAGACTTTTTAAAAATCGGAATAATTACAAGCATCTCTAGTTTCTACTGTGAAAAAACATGGCCCTACCATAAAACACCTGCTTTTAGAATGGAGATTGGTTTAACAGTCTGTCAGTGATGTAATTTGTTTTTTAGTAAAGTCACATTGGACAGACTACCAAAACAGCAAATCAGAAAAAGTGACAAATATCAGAAGATCCAGTCAAATTAAAGAGGCTGCTTTTACTCAAAAAGGTGGGCAGGGACAGGCTGCTGTAATTTATAAATGGTATCATTATCACCCCACAAAGTTGTATTAAAAGAAAATTGCAGAACAACAGAACAACACAGCAGGCTGTGGTTTTGTTGAATTTCCTGTTTATTGGTCAACCTGTGGCTAACGCAAAGAAAAAAAATTATGTACAGCAAGAACTTTAGTTTGAGCTGTTGGTATACAAACAGTTAATTTTAAACTTTCAACTCTTGTTAATCTTCATCTGCAGTTTGTACCACAGGCACATGGCCGGAGATAGAAAAAAACACATTACTGAACGTCTGACGAGCTTGCTGGTGTAGACGTCTGAGCTGAGCAGAAATATCTTCATTTCCATGGAGGTAAACCAGAGGGTTGAGAGCACTGTTCAGACACACAAGTCCACGACTTATCTGATGAGCAATGTAGACTCCATTAAACCATTCATAGCATATTCCCTTTTTGGACAGAACTCTTACTAAGAGGTTCAGGTTCTGGAATACATGATAGGGAACGTAACAAACAGAGAAGAGAAGAATCAAGATGAATAACAATTTCAGGCAGCTCTGTTTCAGTACCTTGTCAGTGGAATTTGTGCGGCAAAGAATGACAATCACATGTCCATAGCAGCCCAGTGTGATGAGGAATGGGACACAAAACCCAGTGAGTGTCCGTCCAAAGCTGTATTTCAGGTAATCCTCAACACGGCTCTTATTTGTGGTATCATAACATTTCCCAGTGGTGTTTCCAAATGTTTTTGGGTAGAAAATCCCTGGAAGACTTTGAACGCTCACTAAGCACCAAACCATGACAGAGACAGCCACAGAATGAGTGACAGTTATTCTTCCCATCACTCTCATTGGATGGGCAATGGCCAGGTACCTGTACACACTTATACAGGTGAGGAACCCGATGCTGCCATATAAATTCAGGTTGAAGCAGAATCTTGTTATCTTGCAGAATGTATCTCCAAAGATCCATTTACTCTTCTTAAAGTAGTACACCATCAGAAAAGGGAGTGTGAGCAGATACAAAATATCTGCAAGTCCGAGGTTGAGAACAAAAACATTGACGTTACCCAGTTTCTTCCAGTTGTGGAGTAAAGACTTAAATCCCCATCCATTCGCTACCAGGCCAATGATGAATACTAAGATGTAAACAGGAGGCAGGAACTTATGTTCAAAGCTGAAACTGACACAAGAAGTTATATTCATTTTGTCTTCTGAAGAGAAGTTGGCATAAACCTTTTCCTCTGTGGACGATCTGGCTTATGAAAGGAAAAAGAAAATGTGACCTGCTATTTGTTCAAAGTCGACTTCCTGTTTGAAGCCCTGCTGTCTCAACTGTAAATTTGAGATCACAGATTAATGTAGAGCAACATCTCTACACGTGCATGCAACCTTTTACCATTTGCTTGCTTGTGCACAACCACTGCTCACTATTCTGTCATTTGTAAAAGCATTGTATGAGTATCTGTACGACATATCATGATGGATGTGGTCTCGTTAAAGAAACCGTGGTGTGGTACGCTTCGGTGTTATCTGTTTTTCATGCCTTCCTAGCTGTTGATAGAAATCACAGAAGCATGTAAGGCATTGTCTAGCCTACAGTGTTGTCTGTCTAATACGCAGTTAGCCTACATAAACATGTCTTACTTAGTTTAAATACTTAAGGCCCATAAAATAATAAATAGACAAAAAATTGCCCCCCTTCTTCCATACACACATAAACATCAAAATGATTTGCTAAGGTGTAGTGCCAAGATAACACAACAGTCTAGGGTTGAATGTTTCAGTCAGAATTCCCACAAGTGCTCATTATGTGAGAATTTTAGCACACAAAGTACATGTGCATGATATTATTTATGATGACAAATAAGTGTGTAAACTGTTGGGACACATGGAAACGTACACACAAATGTGTAAGAGTCTCCCTCTGGTGGTAGAGTAGCTACTTCAGAGGGAAAACACCCACTAAACCTTTCTGAACAATCATTACAATATATTCAGATTACATATTTAGTGAAATGATTCTTTAACTAAACTTTAGTTAAAAAAGCTAAATTATACTTACCACTGTTTTACCGACATCAACTGAAGTACCTGTTATAGCATGCACTTTTCTGTGACTGTGGCGAAGGGCTGGAACCATGAAAGACTTCCCACAACAAACCCACAAATTCACATATTAGGGTTCTTAAAGTGTCCTTAAAGGGTGGCTGGTAGCTTTTTGCAGGAAAGGAAAGTCAAGCTGTTGTTTTAAAGGTACAACTCTGTTATCTTGTGAGTCTTCCTATTTGCTCTAGCAGATGCTGAAAAAGTTAAATCGAATCGCATCCTTAAAACCCAAAGTCAGTTCAAAATGTGGATTTGGAGAATCATTACACCCTTAATACTATATATAAAACACATATATATAATAATTTGAAAATGCTGTGCAGGAGAGTTGGAAAGCTGAAGACTTTTTAGAAGACAGAAGACAGACATTTTAACAATATGCTGAGCAGTTTTAAGTTGTTTGGGATTGTAGTCAAAAAAACTGCATAACAGTACAGCCACACTAGCAGCTCTGTGAGGCTGTAAGACTCATTATGAAGAAAACCTCTGTTGGATAGATAAAAGTCAAGGTCTCAAGTTTGTTATTGATACTTAGTGGTGAAGTTAATATGAAAATTGGCCAAAGAGTGGTGTCAAAGTCAAGGTTTTAGCTTACTTATATGAAAAGGTTTATCACTTTGTAAGCACAAAAGGGAAAGAGATGTGTGTGGCAGTGCAACAGTTTTTTTTCTTTGTTTGTGTGTGTGTTTGTGAGGGTGGTTCACTTGGAAAGGTCATCATATGTAGTTACTCCTCAAGTAGGTACTCCTCAACATATCTCTTATGAGTGGTATCGTAAGATTTCTCAGTGCTGTTTCCAAACGTTTTGGGGTACATGTTATTCTTCCCATCACTCTCATTGGATGGACAATGGCCAGGTACCTGTACACACTTAGACAAGTTAGAAACCTGATGCTGCCATCTAGTAGTGACTCATGCTTTGGTGCCTGGTTGACTGAAGCAATGTGTCTTAAAAGATTGCTTCCTGGCAAATGTTCATTATTCTCTGGTTCTTACTCAACACAAAATATAGATGTGATCACTGATGGTGGGTGGGTAAAATAATATCAAGGGATGCATGTGTGGCACCAGCACACCTGGGGCTCATCCCCTTTGATTGGGAGAGGTGGGGAGCTCTCTTTTTAAGCCTGTGTGGTAGAGTCGTTTGGTTTTCTGTCTTCTCCTGTTGGGTGTGGAGACGTGTTTGGGCTGGCGTGCTGTATGCTTGTTGCCGCTGCCAGAGGTTGTCAGTTTCCTGCGGAGTGGTAAGGAAGTCTTTATTTTTTCTCTCTCTCTTTTTTTCTTTCTTTCCTCTCTCTATCCTCGTGCCTTTCAGTGCATTGTTGTGCGGGTGGCACTAACGAGCGTAACGACAGTGGATAGATGAATACCTGGGCTGCTGGCGTTGGGTGCCTCGGTAAGCTACATGCCTCCCTCTTCGTCCCACTTAGTGTTTATCAAGATCTAACGGTCTTATTTGTTATAGTTGAGTGCTGTGTGGGGATTGCTTGCCCCCCTGCCGGGGTCTGAGGGTGGCGTGTCCTTACCTTGTTTGCTTTAATTTATCGTGGCCCTATTTTAATGGTGTTTTCACATCACAGCAGGACCGAGCTACAGCCGTTTTCATGATGCTGTCGAGGCTGCCTGGTGCCCATTAAGAGGTTAACACTCCCCGGTGCGTTTCTCCTCCCACTCTTTCTGTTCTGGATATCGGTATAAAACTTTGCTGTATATTGATACAGTGTCTGGATATGACTGTCCTGGATGTACAGAACTGGTTTGGAGCGATATGTTTAAGTGTTTGAATATCCAGACATTGGCTCTGTAAATATTGGTATTAACTGGATACATATTGCATGTGGGTTTTTGTGTTTGATTTTGATTCCTTAATTACGCATGCGGGTTTGTTGATTTGAATGGTGTTTGGGTTTTTTTTTTTTAATAGAGCAGGTGTTGCTATTAAAATATGACCAAATAAATTGTATATTTTATAATTATTTTTTATTGTCTCTCCCCCCTAATTTTGATAAAACTTACTGTAATGGCGTTGTCGGACATTTTCAGCTTGAGTGTCATAGGCCGCTCGTTCTGCCACTCATGCAAGCATGCATTCAAGTGTAAAATGACACTTTATTGAACTCTCTACACGGTGTTAAAAAATGAAAACAAAGTGCGTCAAAGCCGATGGATACTTTACGCTTCGATTACTTGTTTAATGAAATGTATGGGGTTGCTCTTATGTTGTATGATTTGGCAATATTGTTACACATTCATGCCAATAAAGCTAATTTGAATTGATATCTACAGAGATAAAAAGACTAAACAGAACGAGCACATTAAGTACAGCGTTAAACAAGCAGGGACGGAATGACCAAAGTGAGGATTATCTGCATGCGGACGTGCTAGCAGACAGGGTTAACCTCCCTCGTGTTCCTGTATTACCACCTTCTCTCCACTAGATGGCACTGTTGCAAAAGAACTAGGGTCCTAGGATTGCGGGGGTAGTGTTGCTGCTGTCAGCAGGGCTGTGTGGGATTACTGACAGATTCTTGAGGTTCTGATGCCTCCCCATCTGGTACTCAAAGCTTAAAATAACATTGCAGGTCTTGGCTACTGGACATTGACAGCTGATATAAAATTGTCTTAAAAGGACAGCACAAACATTTAAAGACGTTGTCCCTTGTTCCATTTTTCTCACATGTATGTGACATAATAGTGCTGTCAACATTAAAACACTGAGGCATCTTTTAGAGGACCATCTCAAAAAATTTAAACAGTTCATTGTGAGCATCAGAACCAGACAGATTACAAGCTTCAGAAACCTTTGCAGGTGTTTTGCGTTAATTAGCTGATTAGAGAGCTCTTCTCCAGTCATTTCTGTATAATTTATAATACAGGAATGAATGTATGTATGCTAAAATTTTAATACATTTTGAGATGGTGGAGTTTTTATTTCCATGAGCTGTAAACCATAATCATCAAAATTAAAGCAAAAAGGGTTTGAAATGCTTCACTTTGTGTAATGACTCTAGAATATATCAAAGATTCACTTTTTGAATTAAATTACGTTAGAAAATTAACACACGTGGAAGGCATTCTCTCCTTCTGTTTGTTTTGACTTTTAAATATTGTCCATATTTGTATCATAGATCCATTAAAAAAATGTGTTTTTTGGGTCTTTGTAATTCTATATATTAACACTCCCTGTCTTTACTACTTACTGAAAAGCTAATCGTATACCACAGATAAAACATGGAACATTAAAACTGAACTCTTGCTTAAGAACATCAGTCTAGTATAAGTGAAAAAGTGAAAATACTCCCAAACATGTTTAACATGAAATGTTGAAAAGTCATTATGCAGTGTATTTCTGTGTGTGCAGGAGTATTTTTCCTGTCTACTTTAAGATAAATAAGGAGCCATACACCCAGTAACCACAGACTGTATAACAGAGCCTGAAGTTTCTGAAGAGTGCCTTGTTTGCTGCTCTGATATAAGTCTAGTTTAAACACAAAATAATGTGGGCACATCCAAACCATCCTGTGGGTAAGTGCTGAAACAAAGAATGATCTGGACAGAGTAATTATGAATCCCACAAGGTGTTTTTTATTGTGACCTTGCACATGTGGTAAATGGGTGTCTATACATTGTAAACCACACAAGACCTTCTCAGAGGTTGCAATGACACCACCTACAGGGCTTAAACTGTTCACTGTGCATATAAGTCTTTGTTTTTCACTAGAGTAACTTCTCACTCAATGTCTCTCAAAGAAATGTCAAAATAAAACCGTAACATCAACCGTTCATTTTATACTTTCTCAACATATGTAAAATTTTAGCTATAACATCTTAATATTTTCATTTACAGCTGTTAACTAATGTTAAATTTAGATCACACTATTTAAAATATGAAACTGATGATGAATGATAAGTATAATTATTTTGATATACTTTATAACTTGTATTCCTAATACAAAGGCAATAGTTGAATAAATTAAACTCTTGTCTTGCATTCATGAGAACATCAATATTAAAAAGTTACAAATGTAAAAGTAGTTTTGTATGACTTAATGTGTTGAGTTATTATAATAGAGCTGATAAGAATCCAGTGTCATAATTTCACATCAGTAGTGTTCAGGTGTTGTGAGTAAAAAAAAAAGCTGGATCTGTTCTCTCCTTGTAGAGCTGGACACAGCTAATCACACCTGGAAGGTTCTGCAATCAGCTCCTCTGGCACCTGTAAAGACAACAATGTGTAGACAGTTTAGCAGCTTCTTCCAAAGAGCCATAAAGCTGCTGAACTCAGCTTGCCTCAGCATGATAACCTCTCTGGCATGTGGCAGTAATTAGGGGTGGCAATGTGAAATGCACCGTTTACTAATATGTGCACTATACGTTTTTCTCCTGGACACTTTGCAACAATAACTACTCAAGTCAGAGGTTGTTGAACGTTTATTATAAGGATCTTTTTATATTTATTGAACTGTACTACCTTTTTTGGCAAATTCTAATCCACCAAACAAACTCTCACACACCTAACTTCTCGCTTTAACTAAACCATTGCCCTAGTTACAGCCCAGCTACCTGTCTGCAGGCATAACGCATATTATATGCTGACAAAAAAGGTGGATGTAAATCTCTGCAGGTAGCCTACAACAGCTGTTCTGCCAAATTATGCATCTACCTCCTTAAGCTTCCAGAAATGTCGCTGATCAAACGCAGTTATCACCTCAAATTGTTTGCTGAATCTCAAGGAATGCTACACCTACGTGTAATAACTTATTGATGACTCTAAACTACCTTTAATATGTACTTCGAATCAATCATCCCCACAGATGAACCCCCACAAAGAATAGTAGATTGTTTTTAAACCGTAAAGTTACACTTGGAGGTGCACGGCTCTCCACGATAGACCGCTAGCTCAAGCATAGACTGTATATAAAGAATGAAACACATCAGGGTAATCAGAAGACAAAGGAAATGAAGCTCAACAAAGAATACAGAGACGGATGGCATCAAAGTAAAACAGGAAGTAAAGTCACAAGCCAGCTCTTAGCCCGTGACAAAGGAGGTGACACATCAGGTTTGCATGCTAAAGAGATGATTTATTGTACAAGTAACAGAAAAGTCAAATGTCGTGTGGAAAATCAGTTGTGTCAGTAGTGAATGGATGAGTGTGTGTGTCTTCAGGATAAACCAAAAGAGACAAGACAAACCCAATAAGACATTGTGCAGTGACATTGAGCAGATACAACAAGAAATTACAAAACCTCAGAAAACAAAAGTAAAACTTTACAGCAGTGGTAAGCAAATAGCAGCCTGTGGGACAAATCTACTGAAAGCTGACATTTTCCCTTAATTGTTTCATTGTTAACATTTTTTTTACAGGATTTTCCATTAATCTACCATATATAAGAATGAATATACAAGGCCCGTATAAATGTCAAATATGACCTCATACAGTAACATCTTACACAAGCATATGTGCAGAGAGGCAGCAGGCTTTCTGAACATTGTAAGGTGCTGAAATTAAGTCTGATAAATCTAGGCTACATGATGAATTACAGATAAATAATTGCTTATTTGACCAGAACACATTTGTTTCAATAACAGTGCTTTTATCCAAACATAAATGAAGCAAAGTATCAGCTCATTATGGTTAACAGTCATTCTTAAAGTGACTTAAAAGTCAGGATCTCAGCTTTGCTGCTCATGCACACAGTTACCAGCTCATGTAACAGAATTTTAAACTCTCTTAAAATCACTGGGTACCAGGTTGGTCGGTGTACGGTCTGGGTATCTATGGATAATCTGTAATTTGTTTGTAATAAAACAAATACAGTTTCTGTTTTTTGTTTCCAAACAAATAACCATTTTTGATATCAGTATCAAAAAACAATTAAAAACAGACCCATTTTTGGCGATTCATTTTGTTTCTCTTTGAACAAATGAAGAGTCTGAACTTCGTCAATTCGTTTTCGTTATAAACCAAAAACGATGGTCACGTGGTCCATTTTTGGAAGCGAAAGCAACCGATAAAACCTTCAAAATAAAAGTAGCCCATGTAGCCTAGTTAGAAGGGTGATGATATTCTAAAACTAACGCTTTGAAACAAAACACAAACTGTATTTTTTGTTTTTTTATTACAAACAAATTGGGGTTATCCAGAGATACCAGACCGTGACCTGTACTAGACACAGCTCCAACCTGTCCACCCTACTAGGGTCACCCACCTTTAGTACCAATCACCTGCACACTCTTTCATCAGCATCTCACATGTGTAGCCTAATACTTGAGGCTTTCAACATTAAAAGAAAATAATTATTTTGTATTGCATTGGATGTATTTAAAGAAGTTGGAGACAAAACTTGAGTATGGGGGGGGGGGGGTTCTGCTGTTTCTGTTATCTGTTTCTTGGAGGCTGAGTGTAATATGTAGTGATAACTGGATCGAGTTAATGTTCCTGATCATTTGGTGGGTTTTGTGTTTCTTTTCAAAAGTGTGTGCAGCACGGTCAGTGTGGTTCTATCTTTATCCTTGCAGACATGTTGCAACATTGTGAGGGATGTGTGGACAGACTGATTTAATGCTGCGTTGCTTGTTTTGTGATGCATGTTTGATATGGTGAGAGGAAGAGAACTGAGTCCTGAGTTTGCCGATTTTTGTATCAGATGTGAGAAAATGTCATTAGAAGTTGCTGTTGGTATTCTGGGATGTGACAGAGGGAATATCCAGAAGGTTTTTCTTCTGAGGTGTTTGTGAATGAAAGGCTTAATGTCCAAATAAAGCTTGGTGTTCATTTGACTGACACCACAGATTGTTAACTGGCAGTAAAGGCTGCTCTGGAGAAGACTGATAATGTACTCAGACTTTCTCATCTGTTTAGGGGAGTTTGGCCCCCTTTAGTAAAAAGACAAACTAAAAAACATGTTTGTGTATTGATAGCTAGCGTCTAACACTGATAAATATAAACAGATGGTTCAAGTTTGATTACAAGGCTAGCTGTTTAAATTTAAGCTTGTATATCAGTGAATTAGTTGGCCTGTGTGGTTATCCATTTTCATTAAGAGTTGATGTTCAGGGAGCACTCAGGATCTCTCTTGATGCATTGTGTTATAGCGTGGCTGGGGAGCAGGTTAGGGTTTTTGGATGGTGTGCCAGCCAACGTTTGAACACTTTTTAAATTATTATAGGCATTTTAAGCTACCTGTTGCCAAGACCCTAGACTGCATGGCCTGTTTTGCTACAGCTCAACATGGCAATGGAGGTTGATGCACCGAGTTGCCTTAAATGTCTGCAAAAGTCAGAGCTGGGTGGATGATTTACTGCTTTAGTTGAGGGTTGTATAGCCACTGCTGATTTGTGTCCTGATTTTAAATGGGGATTCTTTTTATGAGACTGTTACAGGTGGATGGGTCCTGTGAATGTGTTTGTCAACTGCTAGGTTCTGCTAAGGGTGGGGCAATTTACTTGTTTCTGGGCTGCGTGACTTCCCTCAGCCCTTCTCCCTCTTTCGTGTGTTCTGACAGGGTGGTGGACTGTGGGAGCCCCTCTTCCCTTCACTGTGGGTGTGTCATGCTGTCTGTAGGTGGTGGCGCACATGTGTGTGTGTGGGGGGGGGGTGTCAGGACATCCTGGTGGCAATTGTGCTTTTTGTAATAGTTTGCTTTTATCCTTCAGCATCTCTGCATTGGCGTTAACATCTCGTTGGTTTATTGTTTGAGCTTGTGTAGTTAATACAACTACCCAAAACCTGATCTTAAAATTTTGATGTTGTTTCATAAATTACCTTTCCAGTCGAAATACATGTCTCTCTTGTAAGTGTGTGTGTGTGTGTGTGTATATGTATCTATCAATCCCATGTGGTTAAAATGAGGGATTATATCATGGATCTGTTCCCAAGTTTGCTTGTAGCGCTACACTAATCTTTCTCCTAAGGAGGACAGTAGTCCAAAAATGTTCAAGTAGCACAGAATTAATTTATAACAATTTATTATATACATATTCATAACATGCCTGAGCTCCTTATGTGCAATGACGTTTTATGATGTGAAGACAATTGGATCTGAACAGTTGACATGTGCCTACAAATGTTGGAGATTTAGTTAAAAATCTACATCTATCCGCTACAGAGGGTCTACCACAACCTGGAGGAGGAACAGTATAAATGACTATTGGTATAATATAACCTTAACATTATTTACAGTAGACTTTAGTCTTCACTAACCCACTGTGCTTGTAAATCATTTATGGGCATATGTGAAACTGTCGCACTGCAGAGCCCTGCTTCACTGTACTATTGTACATAAAAGCCTACTGTATGAGATATAAATGTATATTAAAAGACATAAGTTGATCCTTATTTACAAAAACAGTGCCACAATTACAAAGTGTGGTTACATAAATCATGATATTTATATCTGAAAGTGACAACAGGGACCTTCTTATGGTGCTAGAGGAAGGAGTGGTGGTCTGCTTTGTCCTGACAGTCCAGCATTAATTTGAAGAGAGTGACGGTAGGTGATTGGGCCAGCCTTGATACTATCATCAGTCCTTAAACCTGCATAGGCTCTCATCCTCCAGGTATTGGGGAAAATCTAGGAGACCTTGAGATGAGTACCAGGGAGAAAACTAAATGATTTACTTTTATTTTATTTTACACAAGTACGAACAGTACAGAGCACAGCCTTTAAAAGAGATGAAAGCCCCAGAGCTAGAGATCACTTTTGACTCTCATTAATGCTCACCAGGTTTCACAAAAGTATGCCTACATAACTTATGAGAACTACAGGCTGCATTAAAAATATTTACTCTAACATAAGTATATTACACTGGCAAAAATTGCAAAGGAAAATGTTTACAACTCTACAGATTTGCTTTTTGAAGAGTTTTTGTTCTGACACTGGAAGCTGAGAGTTTGTTAGCAGCTATAGCACCTTAGAAAGAGAAGCTGGAAGGCAGGTGAAGTTCTGCACACCCTTCAAACTCAGTGATTAGCTTCCTTTGGTAGCAGTGCCAGCCTTCTCTTTGAAGTTAAAACATCAAACCCTTGTTGCCTGTTGGCGCTGCAGAAGGAGTTGTGCACAGAAGGGGGCAGAGTGACCTGGTTGAGCTCCCACATAGCAAGAAGGCCTATAAATATGTTAACCTAAAATATGAATTAAATAATATAAACTTAAACAGGCTTACTGCTATCCAGTAAGCCTGGAAGTTCATGGTTGCTGGATGTAACCACTTGGAGTTTTTTTATCTCCAAGCTGTATTCGGTGTACCACCAGTCCGCAAAAAACGTGAGATTGCTCGAAGAAGCAGCCTCGGATCTAAACATGCAACTTTTGCTTCAGCCTGTGAGGAAGCATCTCGAAGTGACACAGAGGAAGAAATTCCTGGGGCCTTCAAAAACAACTCACAAACTCTGGGTTTTTAGTGGATCTGGCTTGCATGAAAGACACTCAGAAACTTCAGCCAAGAGACATGTCTCTAATGGATGCCAGACACCACATTCAGCAGGCTATAGAGATACTGACAGCCATGAAAGCCAGTGGAGGAAAATCCACACTGAAGGCCGAACAGCGCACGTCCCTGGGACTGCTTAAAGATGTTGAACTCACTGAGGGTAGGGCCAAGATTAACAAGAGTCAGTTTTATCAATCTGAGTCTCACAAAGCGAATGGCACAATCGGACCTTCTCCAGATGCTGAAAACCCTGGATAAGCACTTTTGGCTGCAGGACCACAATGCATTGATCCTGTATGGAGAAAACGAGGTACGGCA
Organism: Micropterus salmoides; assembly: GCF_014851395.1. Taxonomy (NCBI): domain Eukaryota; kingdom Metazoa; phylum Chordata; class Actinopteri; order Centrarchiformes; family Centrarchidae; genus Micropterus; species Micropterus salmoides. The sequence goes on along the minus strand of NW_024042420.1, from coordinate 2,037 downwards.
CTTGCTAAAACACTTAATGAACCAGTCAGAGGCGGTTGAGGATTCGGTGACTGGAAGTTACAAGATAAAGTACCAGGCAAAACACTGGAAAAGCTTTGTACAGCAAGCAGGACATACCACCACCTCCGAGTATGGGAGGGGGTTTTCTGTCTTCTTCCACTCTTATTAAAATTTAACAAATTTAAAAATAATCTGGATAAAGCCACAAAGTTCTTAAAAGAACTCAAACACAAAGGAACAAAGAAATAAACGCATAATATAAATGCAGCAGTTTGGCAGATCTAGACGCAGAATGGGCCACGTTAGGTCTGCATTCTGCTGACAGAGAAACAAACATGCACATCGCTCTCAAACACTGCCAGGTTATTCAGCAGTCAAGAGCTGTGAAACGGCAAATAAAAGGGAAAAGTTACGTTCTCTGGCGGACAGGATTAGCTGTAAACACACCACAGGGCTAACGCTAACGTGTTTTAATGAGCCAGTCTGTTTGTTTTTGACAGACGGCTCCCGGTAGAACCCTGTCAGGAAGCTGAAGTGGAGCGGACCCAGATCAACTCATCAGCTGTTAGCTGTAAACACTAGCAGGACTAAAGTTTATGATGCAGCTGTGTTAAAACTATAGCGCAACATCACTGCGCTGTAATAACATTATGCTTTATTAACATTGAATGTCACATCATTAACAAAATGGATATGTCAGTCCAGTGACAACAGACTTGCCTCTCTGGCGCTGGCAGTAACTCAGGCTGCCGAGTGAACGACAGACTCCGAGGAGGACCCATATGAGGGGGTGAACGATAAGTTCATTCCTGCTCCATAGTAGCTGAGATGCCACGTGACAATGGAGGTCAACATTGTGTCGTCATGTTTCTACAGTAGCTGACAATGGAGAAACGGCACTACAGAGCGCATTTCGTGTAGTGTAGACGCCACCCTCACTACATTGAATGCGTTGAAGATGAAATGATACACTCTCTGGTTTGTTAGAGATAAAAGTGACATTTGGAGAAATTAAGGCGACTGTGTTATTTAGCAGGAGAGCCGACAGCCTGTGGATCTTACCATACCATGAAGCCAGACGAGGTTGGGACAGATACAGATGACTGCAGAAATAAAGGATATAACGTTAATTGGTGTGGATTTTCCCAGACAGAAGGCTTTGACGTTGGACAGATGTTTTCAAAGAGGTGCTGAAGCGGTCTGTTTTCTGCTGGACAGATAATTAAGTTTGTCAGACTTTACTGATGCAAATGAAAGCTGTTGTTTGATAGCTTTGGCTAGAAACTGGCCCACAGACTGTCAGTGGTGTAAAATATGTAGTTGATTTAATTTCATGTAGCCTAGTTATTCTCCAGCCTGTGGTCTGGCTTTGGCGGTTACAGCGAGACAATCAGCTGATCAGTAATTGACAATAAAACGGTAAGTTAGCTTACAGCATGGAAACATCAGCCAGCTAAACTTTTACTGCCCTAGTAGGAAAAACATGTAGTTGGATTAATTTCATGTAACCTAGTTATTCTCCAGTGCTGTGCTTTGGCTTTGCCGGTTACGTTACCGAGAGGATCAGCTAATCAGGAATTGGCAATAAAGCGCTAATGTTAGCTTAGAGCAGGAAAGCGATCAGCCAGTGAAACTTTTTCTGCCCTGGTAGAAAAATATGTAGTTGGATTGTAGTTTAATGTGCGCTCTGTTATGTCTTTGCTACGTGGACAGGAATGTGCCATTGAAATGGTAACAGCAAGGAAGCTCAGATCAGCAGCTAAACTTCACATTTTTCTGCCCTGGTGGAAACATGTATTTCTTTTTACTGCTAATGATGTATAACAAGACCTGCCTATCAAGTGGCCAATAATCAATACTTTAAGAATTTGCATTAAAAAATGTTACAGATATGCTTCACCAATGTGCACACAAATGTGTATTTGTACTTTCACATGCTAAATGTACATTAAAAATGTTGCCCCATTTTACCAAAAGCTGAAATAATGGCTGTCATACTACTTTGTGTTTCTGTTGTATTTAAAAAAAAAAAAAAAA
>NW_024042419.1:0-9453 GCF_014851395.1 Micropterus salmoides | reverse complement strand
ACTACTAGCAAAGAAAAGGCGCAGGCACGTACCTTCTTTGTTTGAATTACCTGTTGCCATGGTTAGGGAACTTTTGTCAGATGTGACTTATTGAAAGATGTCATTAAGTAGTGTCAGATGCTACTGAGGCACGCAGTGTTAATCCGATGGGGAGAATGGGGCAAGCTGAGTCTTTAATCAAGACAAGCCACCCCTTGTCTCTAAGTAACCAGACATCAAATTAATTATGTGACAATAGATCCAGGAGGAGTAGATATGTGCGACGTTAACAATCTGGTCTAATTTCTTTCAGTATGTTTATCTGCATACACCTCATTTTTTATGTTTTATAAAGCTCTACATGAGCTTTGTAATGAAAATGTAGATCATTTGAACACAAAGTGCATCCTAATAATATTAGGCTCAAAATATCTTTGGACAATCTTTGTAGTAACCAAAGAAGAGTCAGAGGGGACTTAAGACTTAGATATTTAAACAGCAGCAAATATATCAGAAGACAGGCAGGGTGATATTGAAGAGACACACTGAGGAAACCAACAAAGAGGAGTCGTGAACAAGATGTCAAACTCACTCACTCATACTTGACAGCCAGGTTCTAGGTCTATACTTGGTTCTTTGTTGTATGAAAGACAGTCTGTCACCATCTATGTAAGCGATATAGATAAGGTTAAAAACTCCACAAAATGAAACAGAATCCATTTTTCCATCAGAAAGTGTAATTTCCCATCTACAACAGGCCAAAGAGAAAGCACATGACTTTTTTAAAGCTTGTTTGTGTTTGAGAGACTGCCAATGCCTCAAGACGACAAAGATTCAACAAAATTCTTGGAGAGAAATCAGGGAGGCGTTGGGATGCAGCAGGGAGGAGGCTATGAAGGCATACTTAACCCTTAATCCATGCTTAGGTTCAGTTCCCCGGTAACTGTAACAAAGCACAAAGCAGTAGAGCTAATGCTATGACTTTCTTCACACTGATTTAGAGTAGCACTTAAATATAGACTCAAGTTTATGTTTCCCTTAAGTTTCCTGATATACTGCCTGTTTTATTTAACCAACAAGAAAAAAAACTAAAAAGTTATGAAACAAACCAAACCAGTAAAGTTCAGTTCATCCCAACATTAAGAATTTGTATTCTTCTTTGCATTTTATGTGAAAAACTAATTTAAGTATACAATGCAATATTATTAAAAACATTTGAGCATGAAAGTCCATTCTTGACCTTGGAAATAGTAGTTTGACAGAAAAAAGGCATATTTTTGCTGAACAGCACATTAAAGATATTGTAGTTCTGTGAATCCTATATGGTAGCTTTGCATGTTCAAAAGTTTAAAAAACAAAAATCTGTCTTAGACTGACTCTTCATGTAGGCCTTCATTTCAGCCTCTGTCTGAAACAAGCTGTAGATGCTCCTTTCTCTCCTGGCTCCCCCTCTCAAAGCCCACCGTCTTCTGATTGGCCAAAACCTGAAGCATGTTACCAGGCTGTTGTTGTCGGGTACAGACAGACTGAGCGTTGGTGTGCCGTTGCTGTGTGGAGCAAATGACCATATATGGAACACTGGCTACGTCTGGCTATGTATGTCGTAGAACGGAGCTGTTGGTAGTAAAAGCAGTTGTTCAAAACAGAGCGTTCAGAACAGGAGGAAATCTTAGGGATTTCTACTTTTGTCATGGGGCGCTGAGTGCGGGAGCTGAGGTATGGACCCAAAAGCAGACTGTAGGCGAGGTTGTTGCAGTTCGAATAAAGATTTATTGACACAAAGAACTAAACAGACTTACGCTGGGAGCACAGCGGCAGGAAGGAAAAATCCCAGAACAAAGTATAACCCATGAAGTAATCCAAAAATGCAGGGAAGGCACAGAACACTCAACACAGACAACGCAAGGACGTGACAAGGACTGAAGACAACTGAGGACAATATATACACTGGTAAGCGAGCAGGGAGGGAAGCACAGCTGAAATACATCGGGTAATCAACCACAGGGACAAAGTTAGACAAGGACACCAGGTACAGAGGATTACCAAAATAAAACAGGAAGTAAAGTTCACAGGAACACACAAGGACAGATCTACCAAAGTAAAACACAAAACATGGAAAGACCGCAAAATCAGGGCACGGACAGAGACGGGACCAAACAGGAGACAAGACTACACTAAAACATGGAGATATAAGACTAAGGACTAGGACACAGACCATAATGATAAAACACAGAAGTACACAGATCAGGAAAACACAAAAGCACAGGACTAAGAAAATAATGGCAAAAAACAGAAACACACAGGGAAAAAATACAACTCATAACAACTTTAACCAAATTTTTTGAAGCTTTGGCCATGTTTAACATGAACATCTAACATTGTAACATTATAGTCATAAAATGTGGAAAAGTATAAAAGGTCTCCTTTAAAATCCCATTTCTTCCCTACTTCAACTGGTGAGGGTTGATTTTAAATTTGTGTGCAGAATCGAGTCACTTCACTTATCTCATCTGAAATAATTATGAAAAAAAGAAACCATGCACGCTTTGTCTAGTATGTTTTTTATTTATTCATTTATTTTCTTATTACTTGAAAGAAATTGCATTCCAAAGCGTAATGCACATGACAGCAGCAGGGACAATTTCACAAGCTGATACTGCAGCTGCAATACCGCTTCAACACTTTCTACAAATAACAGAATAGGAATTTATGTTGGTTACATTGGAACCCACTGTATTGAATCCTCATCTGCAAGTATTTATTGATGCTCACTGTGTGTTAGGAAAACATGACCTCCCATTCAGAGCAAGGACAGTACAGGACATGTAGCAGTACTCAACCAACACATCAGGCTCTATCAAATCTTTTTTTGATCATTCAGGCTGTGCCATGTGTTGTAGGTCGGAGAACAACAAAGAAGACATCCTTATTAGTGGCTGAATCCAAAATGTGTTTTTTAATGATTAGAAAAAACTTTATAACACTATTAAACTCTTTGGTAATCTATACAATTTTTTTCACAACACACAGCATTCAACTTTCAAATAAGGAAATCCGTTTACTAGGTTTTAATGTTATATTATAGGGACGTATTTGCCAGTAGAGGCAGGTATTGAAAAGAACATAATCTCAAAATAACTGATGCATCAATGATTGCTAAAGCCCAAAAAGGCCACATGGAGTAAAAACTCACAAAAAGAGAAATGCCATCTTTCCTCCTATTCAAACAAGTTCTTTAACAGTTGCATTAATGATCCTGTAAATTCACATGACAAGCTAAGTTAGCGGGGTGTAATTACTTTTCAAAATAGAAAATGTTTGTTCTCTCAAACCCCCCAGCTGTAGATGTCCGTACTCTATATACATCAGTACATAAAACATCATACAAGGTTTGCAGAATAGTTTCTTCAGTTTGAAATTTTACCTAAAATCTATGTGAAGCACTTTTTCCATCAAAGCAGAACGAAACATCATTACATCCATTTGCTGATCATGGGAACTGTCGAGAAAGCGAAGCAATCTGTGAATGTGATCTATATAATTATGCAAGATCATGGACTCCATGGTAACTCAGTGATCTCAGTAACATAGCTATTACTCGCATGGCACTCACCCTAGTACCTGGACAGCTCCTACTGCTATCTGGCTGCTGACGCTTCAATGGAAAAGGGCACAGTTTAGCAGACGTTTTGTCCCCTCTGCAATGCCGCGCTAGTTGATAACACACCATATATTCTGTACAAATGTATTCATGTTGTATTATTACATAAATGTAGCTATGTTTAGAGGCACACATAATACACACAATTGTGGGAACAAATTCCCCATTTGGGGACAATAAAATTAATCTATCGATCTATGACCAGGTGGCGGTTACCAGAATTTGATTTCCACACGTGGATTCATGTTGTGCGCTGACCACCAAAATTCTCCACCTGTTTACTGCTTAGGCCTTTTGTTTTGTTCGTAATGAGTCAGTGTGAACCGGATCAGAAATAAAAGGCCCTAATGTATCAATTGTTTTCCCAACAAACTGAACCAAAGTGCAAAGTCATATCAGGAGCTTTGTCTGCACTGATTAAATATTAACAACAGATGTAGTGAGCGTTCCCATCGGGGTCGCAGTAATGACACCCTGCATCTGAAACTCTGTGGTGTTTCACACAGTTGCAAGCAGAACATCTGGCATGTCTATTATTAGTGCAGTACAACGTAGCCACTGGCAGGTAGAGCTCTTTGCAATGGAGAGTTTTGCTAGATGAAAATGGGTGTGTGCTTCAGTTCCTCAAGTGAACAGTTTTCTTTTTTTCAGTACTGATGACTGAAAGTGTCTGTCAACATATTTCTGTCATGCCATGGTAATACTAATCTACAGAGGAACAGGGATGCAGAATGTGGTCGGCTTATCAGTACCAGGCAATATCTGCTTATATACTGCATATTGGATATGTTTGTGGATGGTTGTGAATGAAATAGTGTCTTCTAGTTAAAAAGTGACATTTACAATCTTACGTCTGAATGGATGGTGGTAATCTCTACAGTACATATGTGCACTGGTAAACCCAAACAGTGTGACAAGGTTTCGAAGATCCACCTGCTGCATGAAATAACAAAGATTTGTGGAAATGTCATGCCAAACAAATGTAAAAATTGTGTGTAATTTTTTTATTAATAAATCACGACAGGTAAAGTGTCACAGTTACACTATTCAGTGGTGGACACAAAATATGATGCTGCTTCAATAAATATCTTTGTTGTTTGACTGAAAGAAATATCAACAATAAATATCATGAAATGTCAAGAAGGATGGAAATGAAATAAAGAAAGACCAGAGAAAAGGGAAGACAAGAATACTGATATTTACACATATAGCTCACATAGCCAATATAACTAACATTCCATACAATAACATACAACTATAAGATACTGTAAGATACTGCAATTGCTGTGGAATTTAACTAAATGTAAAGCATCTCACAAAATTAAAAAACTACTAAATAAACACTAAAGTAGATTATTTGAGTAAATATGTTCCACTTCTGGCCCCCAAAAGATAACACAATTTTGTATTATTTACCTAAAACTTATAGGGGATCTTGGGATCTTGATATTGAGCAGTTTTGTAATTGTTTGCTTGTCTCTCCGTATGGGAACAGATTAGGCATGGAGCACGACGGCCAAGGCAACCGCTGCGGGGACGAAACGGCGATGGGAAGCGTGATGGCTCCTCTGGTGCAGGCGGCCTTCCATCGATATCACTGGTCCATGTGCAGCGGACAAGAGCTGAAGAGATACATCCAGTGAGTTCATGTTCAAGTAGCTGAAGCTCATGACGTTTCTAAAGCACTGACGCTGGTGGATACACTCCAACATTTGAAATGTGTCTCTAACTAAAACAGCGTCACACGATCTGCAAACAGGACAATGAAAGAGCACAAAGAGTGCACAGATATCGAGTTTTTCACTCAGCTGTAAAATAATCAATTTCTGACCGGGAAAGGTCAGCAGAGCGGGACACCAAACAATGGCGTGTTAAAGAAGATGATAATGACCATGTACAATCATTCACCATAGCATGCTGTTTTTTTTTAGAGCAGCTCCAGGCTAAGTGGATCCATTGCAGAGAAAAATCAATCTATTGTATGAAAAGCGTTACTGTAGTATAATAATGTAGCATCATAAACGTAAAAGCTTTGGTTCTGAGAGCTCCAAATAGAAGCAATTTCTGAATGGAAACAGCATTTTTATTAAGAGAAGAAAGTCGAGATCAAGAGTAGCCAGTATGACTGTGCTGCGTGTTGAATTGATTGATTTAATTCTGTTGAAATTTGAAACGATTAGTTCATTAATCGATTAGTCGGCCTACAAAAAAATGCAGTTTTGATAATCAATTCATTGTTTAAGTAATTTTAAATCAAGAATAGCAGAAATAACATTCTGTGGTCCCAGCATCTCCAATGTGAGGATTTGCTGCTCGTCTCTGTTTTACAGAATTGTAAACTGAATGTCTTTATTTTTGGTTTCTGGTCAGACAGACAAATAAAGTATTTTATGTCACCTTGGGCATTTTGTAACATTTTACTCACTGATCAAACTGTTCTTCAATCTATTAATAGAGGAAACAATCTATGGACTAATCAATAATTGTTTGTTGCAGCTCTACTGACCAACAGATTATGGAGCGTGACAAGTCTGTGTTATTGTAATGATGGATTTAATGCTGTGGAATATACATAATATTGAATGTAACAGGTAAACATGGAGAAGCTTTTGAGTTTGAATTAACAGCAGAAAACGGTATCAACAGCGAATTTAAATGGGAGCAGATCAGAAAACAGGGAGACTTTCAACTAAATTATGATCACATAAACTTATAAAGCAGGGAAATTAGGGCTGATGGTTGGCTCTTCAGTTGAGGTGTCTTAATCAGGATGACAACATTGATCTCTGTTCAGTGTTTGACACCTCTTTTTTCCTTTCCTGACAGCACGTATGACTGTCTCTTGGATGACCCCTTTAAACATGATTGGCCGCAGCTTCCTGAACTTCCTGGCATCAACTACTCGATGGATGAGCAGTGTCGGTTCGACTTTGGTGTGGGCTATAAGATCTGCACTTCAGTGAGTACAGCCCTCAGGCTTCCATTTAGTGGATAAGTGCAAACTGCACAGTGTGTACCCTGCCCCAAAAATATGTCTGTAAGTGAAACTCAGCAGAGATAAAGGGAAAAGATAGAAACCATAGAAACTTAATGTGTCCTCAAAGAGCTGATAAAAATAAAATGTCATCCATATGACTAGCTTTAGATCTGGTGCTCGCAGGGCTCAGAAGTTCTGGGGAGCTTTTTGCAGAAAGACGTGTAGCGTTCTGAGAAACTATCAGGAGACTCATGTGAGCAGAATCAGATGCTAGTGAACTCTTCAAACAGAGATCTGCTTACTTTACAGCAGTCACAGCTGCTATATGGCTAGTTCTCCGCAGATGGCAGGGTGATAAACATTTTGTCATTATATTTTGTCATCAGTACAAATTTTCTTCTTCTTTAACTGGTCACAGCACCTTCATCTACACTGGCCTATAACCAATGTCATGTCACCGTTTTTTCCCCAAAGGGATAAGCTAATTAGACTGGTGATAGACCATAAATAAAAAGTTGACCTATCACACGGCAAAATATTGGAAAGGTAATATAAAAAAAGAAATGGCAGCACCTGATGAGAAATCGATTTGATGATGATTATGTCAGACCATGCGGAAAACATCACGCCCTTGCAACTAGACTTGTTTCTGTCATTTATTAACTTAAAAAAATCCCTACCTCTTACAGGGGATGAGTCATCTTGGATTTACATTTTTGGAGAAAATGTGTGTATGCTGTCAGGACTGTGCTGAGACCTTGGGGAGTTGTGGGTTGACATTTCTTTGAAAGCAGTTTTGATTTTGATGGACTCCTTGTTATCCTGCCCCACTTGGGATGATGACGTTTGATTTCAACATGTAAAAGAATCATTAGGTCACCTGTCTCCATCGGTTTCAGTAGTATAAGTTCCTCAGTTCATCGGAGCATTTCTGGCTCATAACTTTATTTTTTTATCTCAACGCAGCTGTTTCTTAGTCGAACACCTCTGATTAACCCACTGCCCAGCACCAAAGGGTAGACAGAGAAATTTAGGAACCAGCCATCCATCAGTGGCCATTACCTACCAGGCTTAGTGTTGGCTGAAACAAACCAGTCCTTGCTGACTATTGATTAGACCGCATCTATACAGAGATTTCCTGCAAGAAGAAAAAACATAATGTTTACTTGCAATATGTTTACCCTGTATAGACTCGCCTCCCATCCATCTAATGATGAGAAGGCCAGATTTCTTTTTTTTTTGTTTGTTTGTTTGTTTTTTTACAATCGATCGTCTAGACTCTAGACCTATAATGACAGCTTTAGTTTTTTTCCACAAGTCTGCTTGATTGTAGACACTGGTTCTGCATGTGATGGTCTGTGTGTCTGTAGCCCCCAAATCCTGCCTGAGAAAGATAACATTTGGTGATCATAAACATATATTTTAAGAAACACTAAATTTGTTTACTAAACTAAATGTTGATGTATTCTGAGGCTCCATTGGAGGGAGTGGTGTAGCAGCTTGATGCAGAGCTCAGGGTTGGTGAATGGAGATAAAAATAAGTGTTTATAAGACAATTCAGTGTGAAGAGAAAATGTGGAAGTGTGTCTATAAAACAGCATTTGTGCCAGACTAATCTGCCACAGTGCTCCATTCTGACCAGACAAAGATACTGGACTGTCGCTAACTGTTCTAACTATTGTCAGTTTACAGACATTTGTTTAAAACATGCAATATAAGTGAATTTAGGACAGTAAGCAAGTCATAATGTCTGTAATTTGACCAAGTTTGTTGCCCAACCCTAATCATAAATCTTTCCAATCATTCAGTTTGTGCTCCTTTCTCTCTGAGGCATGCTGGCACCAGAAATACCTTAGAAGCTGTGGGAATTCAAGTTATTACAGGAATAATCTCTTACTATTGAGATCACTCAAGTGGAAACAGTGGCAGTCACACAGGTCATTTTGAATTTCTGAGTGCAGGCAATTTTAACCAGTGGCAAGAGGTACTGAACTCATTTCAAGGCTAAAGAGTTCGCTGCAGTGTTCTTAAGTTTTAACATGAATCTGACGATAGCATCTCATCTCTCATTGACTGTAATTTGTGCGGAGGCTGAACCAAGGTATACATTAATGTTTGTATTTGAGAATTACAATTGGATACATTATAACTAGCTGAGATTTTAACCCCAACCTGCAGTCAATGCTCACTGGTCTGCTGGTGCAGAGCAAAAAATCACAATCACAAAATCAGTTATTCTCTCCAAACACCACCTTCATACACACAAACACACACACACACTCAAAATTGAGTCCAACAGAATATCCGGACAAGTAGCTATCAAACTTTTTTTACCAAAAAATTCTACAATGATTTTTTACCGTGGAATAATAGTAATCCTGTAGCATCTGGATTTTTTAAAGAATTGAGGTCAGCCTCCTTAGTTAGCCTGACCAACATACGCAAGCTTTTTGAGCGTGCAGTCCTAAACTCCTTTGTTTACACTCAGAGTGGCAATTAGAGTAATGGGAGCCACTGTACAGCAATTGTGTATCGGAGCCCAGTGGATTCTTTTTGTGTCACAAGCTAAAAAGGTTTTTGTTTGTTTGTTTAGAAAAAAAAGGCAGTCTAGCTAATTGTCTTGTGTGCTTCTGCAAACAAAGATCCACTTGCCAAGCAATTGAACATGATTGGAGAAGGGGACGTGGCTGCAGCAGGCATGTTCAGAGAGTCGTATTATTCTCTCTCAGCAGGATTCAAATCTTTCTATCAAGTCCTTATGAATGAGATGAATAGAGGAAGTGGTTCTAAATCAGCGACCCTTATCTAGGTGAATGGAACACAATGTGCTATGAAT
>NW_024042418.1:0-15324 GCF_014851395.1 Micropterus salmoides | reverse complement strand
TTCTATGAGGACCCTGGCAGCGGCGTTCTGAATATGTTGGAGTTGCTGAAGAGCCTCTTTTGAAAGCCCTGTGAACAGACCATTGCAGTAATCCAATCTACTGGAAATAAAGTTGTGTGTAAGCTTATCTAAGTCTTGCTTGAACAGTGCTCCTCTGATTACAGAAATATATTTTAGATGGTAGTAAGCAGACAAAGTGACCAATCTGATGTGACTATTGACATCATTAAATCTGGTGAGATAGGCCTACGTTTCTATCCAAGTGCGAATCTGTTTCAATTGAGGATATTAAAAAGGTATAAAAAGTGACAAATTGTGCCATGAGCACAAAGTAGAAAAATACAAGTACCACCAAGCCACAGCAGCAGGCCACTATTGAAATTTAGCCTCTGTAATTGTCATTGTAACTGGGATTGTAAGGGCTGTTTGAACTGAACATCTGATGTATCTTTACGGCAATGACAGTCATTGTAATAATGGAAATAAGCATTATGATGGCACCCAGGATTGTGGCCCAGATGTTGAGACAGCGGGCAGTTGAGCCATAGTATTGGGCACCATCCAGATCTCCAACCACCTTCCGGTCCCTGGCCTGTAAAGGACCAAAGCACACTGATTTTAAAAGTGGATTCATCGTTATGCTCGAGGGAACTTGAACTGTTGATCATAGGCTCAATCTCATAATCTCCTGCAAAATCTTTAGATTATTGTATTTCAGGCTGCAAGTGTGATCTCTGTCTTCTTTTTATTAATTTATTAAATTTAATTACATTTATATACTTATAGTTGGGTTGTTGTTTATTTGGCATTATTGTTCTCTGACCTATGATTCTTCATCGTCAAGAATGTCTAGCAGAGTTTCTAACACATTTAAAATATCTGCTGTCTTTGTGTTTTCATCAAATTTTATTCCTGTTATTTTTTGTATTTTAGTGTTTTATTAAAATGTCTCAGTGAGGACTGTGTCTTACTTATCACTTTCTTCCTAAAAAGAATTTGGCAAATCCTTTTTCCTCTAACCCTATCTGGCCTTTGTAAGAACTTATATTGCTTAATAGTCAATAACAGAAGATTGAATATTAAGAACTGTCGCACATGAATTCACCTTGATAGAAAAGATGAGAGCCGCCAGTCCGAGGCAGAAGGGGTTTAAGTACAAAAAGCAGCAGAGGGACCAGATGATGTGGTCCTTGGGGGACTCAGTGGTCATGTTCACAGTGGTGTACTGAACCAATGTAGGTCCTCCAGGCTGTCCAAGCTGTCCAAGCTGTCCAAACTGCCCAAACTGCCCATCATACCTTCCCTGTAATGGAACAGCCTCTGCTGGGTGAACTATAGGATTCATCGTTGTCAGCTCAAAGTATTAGGAGTGCAGGTTACAAGAAAGTGTGCAAGAACTGTCACTGTGTTGATTTCCTTTTAAATCGTTTGAGGTTTGTACTAGCCTTTCATTGCATGAAGAGCCAATGATGTAAACTAAGGTAACCACACTTGTTTGGCCACATTTGACTTTTTGCTTCTTCTTTATTTAGTTGTCCTGAATAGTTTGCAGATTGAAATGCCTTCTGTTAAACTAGATAAATTTTGCTACACTTCCTCTATGTACACAACAAACTTCTCTACCTCGTTTCCACCAGTGTTTCCTGTCATGACATAACTGTGGTCAGACAGCTCCAAAAAAAAAACACAATTTTTCCTCAGATTGTTGTTTTTTTCTATGTGAAGTTACAGTAGATAGCTTTCCTTATTTGTTGTATGATTTACATCAGACATATCACATACACACAGTATACTGTTATTTCCTGTTAGTATAAAATAAAGTGTGTTGATATTTTTGTATTCTAACTGCTAAAACAGTATACTATCAAGTGTAGATGGTGTATAGAATTAGCATGGACTTCAGACAAAGCCTTAGTCTTGTTTGTTTTTTTAAGGGTAATTATGTAGTGGGACACATTTGGATCAACAACAGAAACTGACATTTGATCATTTTGTAGTATGATTTACATCCAGCGTCAAATGTACTGTTATTTCCTGTCAGTATAAAATGGTAGTTATTTCCTGTTAGTATAAAATGGTAAAGTGTGTTTTGTATAGTATCTGCTAAAACAGTATACTATCAAGTGTAGATGGTGTATAGAATTAGCATAGACTTGGGACGTAGCCATAGTCTTGTTTTTCAAAGGGTGATTGGGATATATTTGATTTAAGGAGAGAAACAGGAAACCCACTAATGTCAGATTAACTCTTTTTAGCCGCGGTTTGATCAAACCGCACATTGCATAAAATGGTTATAGTCAGTCTATCCTACGGCTGGACAATAAAACAATAACAATAATTATTGCAATATAATTTTTTTCAATAACAAATGTTCAATAAATATTCAATTAATGTTTGAATTTATTCACTTGAATAATACAGGATAAGGATTTTTATTAAGATATTTATTTTGTTGCGGTAAAAGGATCAAAAAAGCTTTTACTCGTGCATGTTTGTTGACAAAGATTTTATCATAATTGTTTTGAATGTTCTACCTCAGATTTGTGAAGTGATTCACTGTTTGGCATCAACTGTTGACCATAAAAAAAAACACAATTGACCATCAGGTTTCTTCAACTTTCACTCAGGAGAAAAAAAATCAGCCCTTAAACACAAAAGAAATAATGGTTTGATATTTATTGTAATATCTGTATATGGTGATGGCGTAATGGATAAGACACATGCTTTTGGTGTGAGAGACCCAGGTTCAATCCCCCACTGTGATCCATCCACCATTGTGTCCCTGATGAAGACACTTAACCCCTATGTTCCAGAGGCGTGTGACCTCTGACATACACTCACCTAAAGGATTATTAGGAACACCTGTTCAATTTCTCATTAATGCAATTATCTAATCAACCAAACACATGGCAGTTGCTTCAATGCATTTAGGGGTGTGGTCCTGGTCAAGACAATCTCCTGAACTCCAAACTGAATGTCAGAATGGGAAAGAGAGGTGATTTAAGCAATTTTGAGCGTGGCATGGTTGTTGGTGCCAGACTGGAGGGTCTGAGTATTTCACAATCTGCTCAGTTACTGGGATTTTCACGCGCAACCATTTCTAGGGTTTACAAAGAATGGTGTGAAAAGGGAAAAACATCCAGTATGCAGCAGTCCTGTGGGCGAAAATGCCTTGTTGATGCTAGAGGTCAGAGGAGAATGAGCCGACTGATTCAAGCTGATAGAAGAGCAACTTTGACTGAAATAACCACTCGTTACAACCGAGGTATGCAGCAAAGCATTTGTGAAGCCACAACACGCACAACCTTGAGGCGGATGGGCTACAGCAGAAGACCCCACCGGGTACCACTCATCTCCACTACAAATAGGAAAAAGAGGCTACAATTTGCAAGAGCTCACCAAAATCGGACAGTTGAAGACTGGAAAAATGTTGCCTGGTCTGATGAGTCTTGATTTCTGTTGAGACATTCAGATGGTAGAGTCAGAATTTGGCGTAAACAGAATGAGAACATGGATCCATCATGCCTTGTTACCACTGTGCAGGCTGGTGGTGGTGGTGTAATGGTGTGGGGGATGTTTTCTTGGCACACTTTAGGCCCCTTAGTGCCAATTGGGCATCGTTTAAATGCCACGGCCTACCTGAGCATTGTTTCTGACCATGTCCATCCCTTTATGGCCACCATGAACCCATCCTCTGATGGCTACTTCCAGCAGGATAATGCACCATGTCACAAAGCTCAAATCATTTCAAATTGGTTTCTTGAACATGACAATGAGTTCACTGTACTAAAATGGCCCCCACAGTCACCAGATCTCAACCCAATAGAGCATCTTTGGGATGTGGTGGACCGGGAGCTTCGTGCCCTGGATGTGCATCCCACAAATCTCCATCAACTGCAAGATGCTATCCTATCAATATGGGCCAACATTTCTAAAGAATGCATCAGCACCTTGTTGAATCAATGCCACGTAGAATTAAGGCAGTTCTGAAGGCGAAAGGGGGGTCAAACACAGTATTAGTATGGTGTTCCTAATAATCCTTTAGGTGAGTGTATATAGCAACTGTAAGTTGCTTTGGATAAAAGCGTCAGCTAAATGAATAAATAATTATTAGTAATTATCGATACTGAAAGATATGAAACTTTTTAGCGTGATAAAATTTTTGGCCATATCGTCCAGCCTTAGTCTGTTAGATTACATTTCAGTTCCACTCCACATACTGTTTTAAAAGATCCATGAAGATGCAAACCTGCTTTAACCTCATCAGTCTCAGTGGGTGTCCGGTTCAGCTTAAGTAAGGCTTGCAAGCAATTGGTCTATTCTGCTGTGAATTAATATATCAATGGTGTTGTTATAGCAATCCAAGCAACATCTGAGCATCAGTTTTTGTTGTGTCCCATTCTTCCTCATGGGAAATGAGGCTATACAGAGTTCACTAAGTATAGCTGCCTGTTATTCATTGGTGGCAATGCTTTATTCTGGGTGCTGAGCCTTGACCTTTAATGAAGTCAGAACAACAGGTGACATGGTTTGATTTGAGTAAAACCTGAGGGGGTAGGAGGTGGTAGGATGGATGGACTGACCACAATGGTATCTCTGTGAAAAATAGTATAATAACTTAACACTGGATGGAGACTTTTCCATTGTTTTTGTCAAGAAGGACCTGAATCCATTTTCCACAGTCTGGATGGACGGCATTCAGGTTTTCGACCTGCATGATGAGCCAGACAATGAGACTGTGAAATTGATAAATGGTAAATGTCATTGCGATATAACGTTACCATTATTGCCACAGTATGGAACAAAAGCAGGAACTAATTCACTGAGATCTCAACAATGCTACAATGATATCCCTATGTCCCATCATTCCGGGGACTCCACAGGGACTCTTTATTATTTACATATTCATATCATCATCTGCCAAAATCTCACACACGCTAGGTCCCACACTGTCTACTATAATGTGTAGTGTGGAAAGTTGCGTGTGTTTTGTAATGTGTTTCTTTTTTTCATGTGCAATCTTGGTTAAATTTTTATGTTGTGGTTAAATGTTTCTTTCTTTTGTGTCTAGTGATCCCAGGGAAACGTTATTTCATTGTAATACTGTGGAACGTCTGGTAAATGACAAAAGTAATCTTATTTGTTTTGATATAGAACATTTCTTAAAGAATTTGTTTGAGGGTATTAATTGTAGGACCTGAAAACTCCCAAAACGGGATCTGGAACGGATGGTGGCGAGGTAACAGCTACCACTTGGCAGTTTTATGAAGACATGCAGGAGGAGGTGTTGGGCGCAAGTCCTTCAATGGACCATCCTGTTGTGGTTGTTGTAAGGATGATAAAAATGAAGTAATACTGAGTACACTGAGTATGTAAGGATGATAAAAATGAAGTAATACTGAGTACACTGAGTATGTAAGGATGATAAAATGAAGTACTGAGACTGAGTATGTAAGGATGATAAAATGATGAAGTTGAGTTGACATAAGTTAAAAATACTTAAAAATGTCCATAAAAAGGAGAAGTTAAAACTACAGATCATAAGTTACACTTAATGGATTACTGATCTACAGATCATAAGTTACACTTATGATCTGTAGATCAGTAATCCATTGCTTTTTGGGTAAAGGAGGCTAGAAAGATTAATAGGCTAAAAAGACGATCTGTTTAAAATGCTGTCTTATTTAACTTCTTTTCGGGAAATTCACCTTAAATTACAATATGCAGTGTTTGCTTGTTTACATAAATTTCACTTTCTTTTTGCCGTAAGTACCAGTACCAGTTTGTGATTGGAGGATCTCTTTACGATTGCTAATTCCTCGTTCAGCCGGTGTACGGAACGTGTGGCTTACATTCAGCCATTACAACATTGGACTTACTGACGTTTCATGCCTGCAGAAGAAAATGGCTAATACTCTGCTTAACTGAGAGAAGATCACCTCAGTGTTCTACCTTCTCAACCTACGTCGACTTCACTGATTCCTGTTGCTGCCGCCGAAGAATCAGTTGTGCCGTTGAAACTACCGACATTTCATGAATGAAATGCCGTTTAACTAGAAAAACGCTAAATTTCCTGAAAGGACTGACGCATGTACTCGCTACCAGCAGATAGTTCTATAACTTTGTTATTGTAACTTACTTGTACAAGCTTCACGTGGTGAACTTCTGTTAAGAAACTCCAAGGGATATTTTAAAGACCGCTGTGTCTTGTTTTATTGCTTTGTGTTTTCCGTGCTATGCACGTTGTTTGTGTCCGGTACCACCCGCTGGGGCTTGACCGCTTTATTCCTATTACTGTGTGGAAACATATCAGTATTTATATCAAGCCAAGAAACCCGGTTGCTGAATGCAAGTTCACTACCTCTCACTACTTCTCACGTGGTCGGATCCACCCCCTCTCTTAGTGCTCCCCTTCCTTTGTCTCACACACACACACACACACACACACACACACACACACACACCCCTACACATGCTTGCTGGTTTGTTGTTTTTTTCTTATTGGCTTCATTTCATTTTGCTTAGAATAGTTAATAGTGATTTAGTTGCTAAAGTTGCTGATCATTGATCTATGCTTGAGTTGAATAAATCCTATTATAATTTTAAGAATTCGTTGTCTGTGATTATTTGTGTATAAGGTTGTATTAAGAGATGGTTATCAAGGCCAGTGTACAAATTCACCCTTCTCTGTTTGCCATCTTTTAGACTGATCATATCTGGCTCATATTTGGCTATTGGTCCCTGATTCCAAGGTGATGCCCTGTATTTATTAATTATAATTAATATATGTATAATTAATTTTGAGTATTAATATATTTTTAAAAATATATCTAGAATATCTTTGATATTCAGCTAATAACCAAACCTGACCATATGTTGAAAACCCTAAGACCAGCTTCACCTACGAAGATAAAGTCATGCTGGATTGCAGCAGCTTCCTGAAAGATAGACAACGTTGTGTAGTTCAATGTCGGCACACTATACATTTACGTGAAAAAGGGTTATTTGTGCAGTGTGCATTACAGTATGTACCTCCACATATTGATGCCATAGGTCTTTTAATCTCTGAATTTCGTTCAAATTGTTTCATCTGTATTTGATGTTTTTTTAAAGATTCGCCCAAGTGTTGATAAGGAGACCTGGGCCTGTATTTATCAAGCCTCTCAGAATTACTCATAAGAACACTGCTAAGAACTGACTTAAGAGTAAAAAAAATTCTTGGCTCAAAGCTGTGCTTAAAAGTTAGTTATCAAGCATCATAGTCCTAATTTGAGTGAAGTGTAGGACTAAATCTTAAGTGTCAGTCACTTGCCGCAAACAGGATTTTGGATGATGATGTCGCCAAGGACCAATCACTGAATAGATTTCCTTATTTAAGAATTTAAGAAATTAAGAAATTCCTAAGAGGAGTTTATATTCAACACACCTTTAACAAAGAATTTTCAAGATAATACGTTATGTTATAGGCCTACGCATTACTAAATGAAAGATAAAAAAGTTTATCTTTATATGAGCGCCATCAAAGGCCCCTACTACTCCTGTATTGCCGGCTTTTTGCATGAACTGTGTTTGCTTCTGTCAGATTACGGGGGGTATTGTTGGGAATCGATGAAATTCGTGATAATGTGTGGAGCTGGAGCCTAAGTGCTATCATTGTTTCAATGACTTTTCGGCTTATTGATGGTTGCGACGGCCAAAATCATCAGCATTGCTGAGTTTGTCCTGTGGCAAATAAACGAAGCGTCATCACCACCTTTAATTTAACTGAAAACTTATTACTGTGTAAAGTCAGTGGTGAGATGACGTCCCTCACTAGCTCGCTGACAAAGTTTATGCCTGCGCTGTCTGACCCCGTCTTATTAACTGCGTGTCGTCAAATAATTCCGAAAATAAACATTCTTCCTCTTCTGAAAGATTTGTGCATGTCTCTGTCTCCACTGCGCCATCACAAGCCCCTACTGGCAGCTTCAAAGTAAAGAGTAAATTTTATGAATTCTCAGCGAACATTATTGAACACTGTTGTCATTGAGGATGTTTGAATTTCTCTGAGGCCAAAACCATGTTGACGATATCTCTCTTGTTCTTCAGAGAATATTTGACCCCCTCCTACTTGATGTGGTCGACCCTCAATCCTGTAGACCATAGAAATACTATAGAATACGGCATATGTACTGCTATTCTGTCCACTGCTTGTGTGGTTCTACACAAAGTGGCAGATAGCTAAACAGATGTCTTAGACACTGAAAGGGTTAAATGATGACATGGATGTAAAGTTGAGGGCTGTTTAATTGTTTGTTTTCATCAACTCTGAAACTAAGAGCAAACACACAAAAAAGATATTAATGTAACTAAAAACAGTGTATTAATATACATGCTGCAATTAAACAGATGGCTGCACTACACATGGCAAAAAGATGATGTAAATATGAATTTATACAACATATGCATTGATACATATCTATAAAGTCAAAACACTTAGTATAACTCACAATCAAAATCTTCTCCAGGGTTTGATACAGGTGGATGCCAAAGATAAAATAAAGATGTCCTGATTCCAAACTAATTGCAAAATGGCTTGTCTGAACTATGACCCTACCATGTGATCACAATTAACCAATACAGCAATGACATTCAGCTGAACTCTCTGTCCAGCCTCTCTGAATGTCAACCCATGGTTTACAACATGGTCAATCATTGTTGTTCTAATATCATTTGAAAAATTTGGACCTCATCTTCTTTGTCCATGTCCTCTAGGTCCCTCTTCCTCTCCTACCCTCTTCCTCCACATGCATTCCTTCTCATCCTTCCTCTTCCTCTTATTGGAACATTACCTTCTATTTTTGTTGATGACAGGTAAACTCACCTGTTGCCTTTTTATAGTGCTTACGCGTGATTGGTGAGTTTAGAGTTGTGCACCTAATTGTCTGTACACCCGATGGCAGTCATTGGTCAATTGGTTCACAGGTGTGGCATTTTAGACAGCAGTGTCTTGACATTGCAAAGACGAGAAATTGTGTTGATTTTTGTGTCTAATGTAGCCTGTGTGTGTTTAGTATTTTGCAAATCACTGTATCTAGTGTTTTGCAAGAGGTGTGAGGCTGAGAATGTTGCAGATCTGGGCTGTAGTTTTGCTCCCTGAGTGTAAGGTTTCACTGACGACGTGTTACATAATATTTTAGTGTGTAAGCAATTGTAAAAAACTGTTAAAAGCACTAACAATCAATATTGTTCACTCAAGTCAGCAAAGCTTGAGCTCAATTAGCACACACCTACCCTTTCTTAGATAAGATGTGATGCTGGGGCAGAACGATTTTTTTATTTGTTTTATGGTGAATTGTACTGTACGGTGTATTATGAAATAAAAAATGTGCAAATGCTTACAATTGTTCATCATGTGAAATGCTTTTGAGAGGGATAGCCACAAGGAACATTTCTTATAACCATTTTTATAGCAGTATTGTTTTAAATTTTTCTCACCAGCATGTGTTGTAGTGTGTATTTTTGAGGGCTTGTGTGTTATGTCTGAGGGAAAAGTTTGGTTTTTCAGCAAGATTGAATGGTTTTGAGTGGAGAGCTTCATTTTGACCTGAAAATAAGATGTTGGGGAGAAGTTGTAAATTTGTGCTTAGACTTTTGAGAAAAGGAGGCATAATTTCAAGGAATGTGTTTAAGCAACCTACTGCACCAATTTAAAAAAAATATGGGTCAAAAGAAAAGCAGCCAGAGGTGGTGATAATCATTTAAATCCCCATTATTGATCAAACTATTCATTTCTCTTAATACAGCTCAATAGAATATTTCATCAAGGTTTAAGGAGTTTTTATTATCCCTGGGGGGCAATTCGTTGTGCAGCAGCATGTAACATAAATAACACACATGTTATACAAAACAAGCCAACATCAGTAAGAAACAAAAATAAATACTTACTACACAGAAGTCCACATCTCACATTGAATTATTAAAAAAGCCTATAGCAGCAGGGACAAAAGAGTTTTTGTGTCTGCTTGTCCTGCATTTAGGCAGACTGAATCTGTGGCCAGATGGCAACAAAATGAAGCAGTTATTCAGGCGGTGACTTGGGTCGGCCAAGACTGATTGTGCCTTCATGAGGGTCCTTGTCTCATATACAGAATTTAAGTCAGTCAGAGGGTTGTGGGAAATTTTGCCACACACCTTAACGATATATTGCAGCCTGTTTTTGTTTTTAAGAGTGAAGGACACAAACCAACTCACAAGAGCAAAAGAAAGAATAGTGGTTAGTATAGTGGTGCTCTGCTGTAAGCACCTTTGACGAATCCATAACAGAGGTCAAGACTTTTGGTCCGTCGTGTTGCACAAGTGACATATGCACAGGGACTTCACTGGTTTATGGTTATTAAAATTGCACATGATGAAGTTTGGTGCTTCAGGTGAAATCCCCTGAAGCCGCTGCACGCACTTCACCATAGCCCGAGTTGCTAAATCTGCATTAGTCTTTGGGTGAATATGAAGTGTGACAAATATCTGTGGAAATTCCCTCAGATAAAAAGGGCATAAAGTTCGATATCAGAGGTACACAGTGTTTCTCTGACGATCACCGTATTACACCATTTCTTATTTATTTAAAGACATAAGCCTCCACCAAGTGATTTTCCCGTCACTGTGGAGTCTCTGTCAAGACGGACAGGTTCCCTGTCCATTAGACCCTCTGCATTAGTTATTTTCTGTTTCTACCATTGAAATCCCCTTCCAAACACATTGCTGTGTTTTACTTCTCTTGATAAGTTAACTGATCTTAATGAGGGAAATTGGTGACATGTACCTAAAAATTGCATTGTATTGTAAATTTACAAACTATGGGATAAAATAGTTGAAATAATATCTCTTGGACACAGCCTCAAGAAAATTTTAACTCCAGGTTAAAAATAAAATAGAATTGTTATTGTAACTAAACTGGGATACACTGTACAAGTGTTTATTTTTGAAATTTGCTCAAGTTGTACTACTGCTGCATCCTGCAATTTAGTAAATGACAGCTGTTACCCAGCTGATAAAAGTAATTCTATAAAATACATGTTCTTTAAAATCTAGAAAATATATAACCTCATCCACAGATTACAGCAGGGTCCAGGAAATCAGGGAGGTCCTGCAGGTCCTGAAAATCCTTGAGGTCCTACAGATAACAGATAACAGAAGAGCAGAGAAAGACACATAAAATAGTATTAAAAATCCATCATCTCACTAGTTGTAATGTTTGTCGTCTATTTGAAAACCAAAATGTTGCAATGATAAAAAATAGAGAGACATATTTTGCTATTCTCAGAGGTCTGAAGGTTACCTAAATCAAAAAGGTTCATCCTCTGGTGAGCATGAAAGTATCCATTGAATGCCAGTCTTCCTTATACTGTTTGTGTTGCCTGAGTGAGACAGCAGATGACAAGCAACAGACTGACCAAACTATATTTGGCCCATCATCATCACTTTAGCATGATTTTTCCCAGCATGGAATGTCGATCCTTCCCGTATATTTTGAGATATGTTGTTTATGAAGTTGACAGTCTAACAATCACAGCTGACACAGTGAGCCAAATAAAGAAACTGAACAAGGAAGCTGACCTCTTTGGATCTTTGGAGATTGGAGAGAGATTGCAGGATTGTTACTAAATACAATCTGCCTCTGCCTGTCCAACAGGGGGTGCAAGAATTTAGGGAAAAAAGGTGAATGGAGTCTGTCCAGAAAGAGTGATCTTAGGACTTTGGATAGTCAGTGTTACCCACCTGCTGACCCAGGAAGTCTACGGTCACCTTGGGGACCAGGTGGACCTCTGAGCTGACTGTAGCCATTTGGAGGCATCAGAAAGAGGATGCATAACAGGTAAAATCCTAATCTCCAGAATGCAAAACATCGTAATATTCATTTTTTATTGTTGCAGTAAATTAGATCGCCAGTGTAGGTGAAATCTTCAAAAAAATCAACAAAAAAGTTACATTTCATTTGAACTCTACAATGTTTGAAATATA
Organism: Micropterus salmoides; assembly: GCF_014851395.1. Classification (NCBI taxonomy): domain Eukaryota; kingdom Metazoa; phylum Chordata; class Actinopteri; order Centrarchiformes; family Centrarchidae; genus Micropterus; species Micropterus salmoides. The sequence goes on along the minus strand of NW_024042418.1, from coordinate 3,324 downwards.
GTTAAGAATGTGCCCATTTTTAGGACAATTGTTAAGTTGACATCAATCAGATAAAATCAAAGGTGGTCATGTCAGAATTCAGCCTGTAGCAATGAAGAATGACCTCTTCTTTATTTTAAATTACGCGTCTCTAGTAGTTCCCTGCTCCTTGTAACACATCAGATAAATTGACTGGATTTTTATTGCAATGAGCTGCAGTTAAATGTATCAAGCATGCTGTTAAGTTATCTAGAAGGTTTTAATAATATTAAGTCTAGTACCAAATAAAAATAAACAGAAGAAGAACTTACTGGATAAACGAGGAGTGATCTGCAGGTTGTGCTACTTCTATGCTACTGAAGTGACTGAGAACATAGTTGAAGTGCTGTGATGTTTGTGATTTGTTAAATAAAAATAGGAAAAGAGTCTAAGAGGCTTCATGTTTAACCAACAATGTGTGTGTTCATTTGGCAGGTGGGAACCAGCAAGTCTATAAACTATTTTTTGGTCAGACTATGTAGGCTAAAACATATTTAGGATGTTTTCCTTATATTGAGTAAACATCATCGTACTACAAACAGCTAAGAGAAGAATAGGTCAAAATGTTTTTTCTATTTCTACATCTCTTTCTATGGTGTTTAATAAGGGATATTGGCTCATTTCTGGAGGTAGGACATTAGTGTACTTCAAGAACGGGTCCATAACAATACATTTACTGTATTGTCTAGTGATGATACAGAATTTTATTAAAAATCATGAAATTCATACCTTGATTAATCAAGAAGCATTCAAAAACAAATATAGAGACTTATAGATGTTTTGTGCTGGACATGGTTTCATTTTTAAAAAGGCAGCAGACTTTTTGTTCTTATATAAACTAGTAGGATTCTCTGAGATATAACTCAGCTCTCACATAAAGAAAATGACACCGTTTCAGAAAATGCTCAATAGCCTGTTATTTATACAATGGCTGAAGCTCTGTCCATAAGTACTTTTTCAGAGTGGGTGGTAAAACTATTTATAAGCGTTTTTTCCACTGAGGTTAATATAGTTCTAAGAGTTGAGTCATGTAAATAGATGTGTTCTTTTTTGTTTTGTTTTGAGAGTAACATTGTTAATTTGTGTGAAGTAGATTGTAAGTAGTGATGTGCGGATCGATCCTAAAGTATCAATATTTCTGATACCAACGTTTCCTGCTCTAGGATCGATACTCATATTAAAGGATTGATATCTAAACTCAGTAATTTGGAGTGAGTGAGTGTTTTATCATAAGTATCTTACTGTTACCAGGATGGTTTAATTATAGGCTACTCGGTTGATAGGAACTACTTTTCCTTCCGCCTGTCAAAGTCATGCTTGCGCTACGGCTCTGTGACGGAGCTTCTTTGAAGTGAGCCGCTGCAGCCCTTTACATTTCCCGCGATTGCATACTGTTGACTGTAAAACGTCACGTTTGGCTATATTTTAGCTGTGAAGGTAATAATGACGCTGGATGTGATGTGTGTGCAAAGACAGTGAAATACTTTAGCAACACTGCAAACTTTGCTAAACATCTGAGATTAAGTCAAAATAATATGATGATGTTATGAAGCGGCAGTTCTGAGCAGGATATTTTCATTATAATTAAAGAATATGACAGTAGTATGATGTCTTTATGCATCTATTATTTTGAATTGGTAAGGCTACAGCCGACTCATTATAGTCATAAATACAGAAACAGATGCAGATGGAGGGTTGGGGGCAAGAGCGTAACTTTGTGTTGAAAACTATTGGGGACATAGAGACTCAGATTAGGGGTGTGACATACACTTAGCTCACGAAACATGAAGAAACACAATTGTGGATTCACAAGAAGAAGACAAGAAGATAATTGTACACAGGTTTGATAAAACCTTCAATGTGGAAATATATGAAGGGGGGTTTGGGGGTCCTCCCCCAGAATATTTTTAGCATGAAACAGTTCATTTCCTGCATTCTGGTAACATTTTCTGCCACCACATATAATCAGTGCTTGAAGTGGAAAATATAGGTGATGCCACATTTACGCTGTCATTCTTTGGGATCACTTAACAAAGTAATCTTTTTTTCAGTCCCTTTTCCTCAACAAATTAAAGTGCTGATTTGTTTGTGAGTCAAATTAATTAAATCAAACACTTATGAAACATTTGTTATATTGTTATTGAGGAAAATTATATTGCGATAATTATCATTATTGTTTTATTGCCCAGCCCTGCTGGTACTTCAGCAGGCTCACGGCTGAATGAAAGGCATGAGCTTTTACCTGCTCCGTCTCCGCCGACAGAGATTAGCAGACAGGCAAGAATGGGAACAGATGAGCGCCACATAGAAGTCCCGGTGTAGGTACCAGATGTGCTTGGGTGGTCAGATCTGCTCGGGGGCCTGCGCCTGCTGGTAACGTCACATAATGTGATTGGCTGTACGTTTGTATGATGACGTGGCAGATGGTAATTGGCTGTATGTCGTAGTGTTTACGGATACTAGTTTTCGGTGAATTAATCAGGCATGTGATTGGCAAAGGGCAAAAAGCAGGAAAATATACCCCCCCACCCCGATAAAACTGGCCGCGGCTCTATTATAACATGGATGGTAAACCAGGACCCATGACAATAAGTTATTTGGTGGATGTGTTGCAGTGGGAATCAAAGACAAATGTCTAATCCACTGCGCCATCGCAACCTCTATAATAATTATTATTTTGTATTACTTTTTTACCAAACTTCAACCGCTAAATGTGCAACATGCAACATGAAATAATTGAGTCTATAACTAGGCAAAATAATATAACTACTAAATTTCAAATTAGTTCAGTAGAAGTTAATAGATTATTTTTAATGAATAATAGACAGCAGCAAAGGTTGTCGCCTGTTTAAGACCTGGTGGCCTAATTGTTAAAGAAACAGTTATATTATTCAGGAAACTCAGATCAAACAGCAGATCAGTCTCTGTCTGTTGATAAACTGTAGGAAAAGGTTTGACATTTCAACTCTGGCAGCGGGCGGGCTTGTGCGTGAGCCAAGAACGACCGTGACAGTTTCACAGGATCGCGCAAGTTACACAGAAGCCATTGCCATGGTTACCTCGCAGAGCGCTTGTTTGCCTGTTGATGAGGAGCGCAGAGCGACCCCGCTGATCCAAGCCGTCTGAAAAGGCCTTATATAAAACCCCGTTACAACCATTCACAAGAAATTTATTTATAACGTGCCAAAACCTTTAACATAAGGACGACTTAAAAGCAACCCTTCATACAGCAAATTGTAGCCTATTAGCCTATGCGATTGATCAATTGACAACAAAGTAAACCATTAGATAGCCTATAACAAGCAA
>NW_024042417.1:0-32102 GCF_014851395.1 Micropterus salmoides | reverse complement strand
TATAGCATGGAGCGATAATCACACTCCAACTTGTGTGAAAATAATAAATAAGCAAATTTAATCATACTTTTGAGACAAAATAAACTAACTAAATAGTCTCTTTATTTTCTATACATTCTTTTAAAACAAAATATAAAGGCTGAGTTTAGTGGATGTCTTGTGTTTTAAGATCAACATGTATCAAAATAAAGGGCTACACTGAAGGCCTGGAGAGTAAAATGAATTGTAGATTCCAAAAAAGGAACAAAATAGAAAAACAACCAGAGTTGAATTATTAATTAAATGATTAGAGGTAAGATACTTTCTATTCAGTTTTAATTAATTGTTAAAAAGTATTTCACATCAGACTTTGACTACAGCTTTAAACTGTTCAGTCCTAAAACACCAAACTGACCAGTTTTCACAACCACTGAATGTCAATACATTTTGTCATCATATCTATGTGCTTAGTCTACACTTACAGAAATGCATTTTATTTATTGATTTGAATTACAGAAAAAGGGACCACACTTGTACTGTGTGGAACGACAGGAGTCCACTGTTCTCTTGTACATGATGACACAAGTTCCCTCTTAGATAGCATGGAGCGATAATCACACTCCAACTTGTGAGAAAAAAATAAAAGCAAATTTAATCATACTTATGAGAAGAAACTAATTACAGAGTGTCTTTATTTGGTATAATCTGTTATTGTAAGAAAATATAAAGCCTGAGTTTTTATTGAAGTTATTTTCAACAAAATACAAAGGCTGAGTTTTAGTGAAATTCCTAAATTGTTTCAAGCTTCAGACTACTAAAATGATAGACTACCCAGTAGACAGCAGAATGAGTATTTTAAAAGCACAAAAAAAGTGAAAGTAAAAACAAAATGAATACAAAGGTCAGCTGCAAGATCTCTTAATTTTTAATCAATGGATTTAATGCTGTTAATTATCATGATACATGACCAGTGTTTGTATGTGTCCTAAATCTATATTTAGGAAGTTGTTGCTCGCAAACACATTGACAACAGACCTGTCTGTCAATTGAATAGTTAGTTTCCTAAACACCGCTGCACAAATCTATCCAACACAATGTTGTCAATGTCGGAGACCCACCTTCAAAAAGTTATCAGCAAGCATGTAAGGAGCCTAGCTAATAAGGATAGCTATGTTAGTTTTAGAATACAGCTCAAAGTTAGAACGCTGTGCATAACTGGTAGTCAGTAGGTGTGGCCGAGATGAGCTACTTTTGTACAGTTGAAATCACATCATGTCGAAACTAAAGTGTGAAATGTTGAAAAGGTTAGTTTAGCTACAAATGAACAAGTTCATATGTGCGTGTTTAGGTTTTATGATGTGGTAATTAAGGGGCTAAATGAAGCCTGTCTCTGAAAAATTGAAAATCTTTCTAAAATGCTTCGGCAGTACATTTGTTCTTAGCCTTAGAGAAAGGTCCACAGAGACATTCAGACACACTTTACAAATAATATGAAATAAGCAAAATGGACAATTCGAAAATTATAATCTAAACCAAATATATAAGCTGTAGTGTTGTTTTTTTGTTTTTTAGAAAAGTGTCACCAGCAATGTTCTCATTGTAGCTTTTTGAAATGTGGGGTTAAACATTTGTTGGCGAATAGAGAAGCATATTTGAGGGCTGTCAAATGGTGCAGCATCGTAACAATGGAACTTAGAGTTTGCATCAACTGGAGAACACACAACCAGTGCTGCATTAAGTTCACACTGATATTTGGCAGGTATTTGTCTTTATAGATTTTTACATCTCAGTACTTTCAACTTCTTTCTTTAGCATGTACAATGTGTGTTAGTGATTTTAATAGCCATTGAAATAGTGATGAGTTACCTATAGATCATCTCAGAACCATCACAACGTTGGATGGCTATTCATAACACAAGTTGTTCAACCACAAATAGAAAACAGTACAAAATATACAGAACTATGTTGAAGCAAACTTTATTGAATGTGCTTTTAAGCTAAGACACACACAAACTCCTAAACTGAAAGTTCCTCATGTGCCCACCCTCTTCTGTGTTCTTACACTGAACAAAATTATAAACGCAACACTTTTGTTTTTGCCCCAATTCCTCCGGTGAGTATGCTGGCCATGCAAGAAATGGGATGTTTTCAGCTTCCAGGAATTGTAATCCTTGCAACATAGGGCCGTGCATTATCATGCTGCAACATGAGGTGATGGTTGTGGATGAATGGCACAACAATGGGCCTCTGGATCTCGTCATGGTATCTCTATGCATTCAAAATGCCATCAATAAAATGCACCTGTGTTTGTTGTCCGTGAAACACGCCTGCCCATACCATAACCCCACCGCCACCATGGGCCACTCGATCCACAACTAGGACATCAACAAACCGCTCACCCACACGAAGCCATACACACGTCATCTGCTCTGCACAGTGAAAACTGGGATTCATCCATGAAGAGAACACCTCTCCAAAGTGCCAGACGCCATCGTATGTGAGCATTTGCCCACTCAAGTCGGTTATGATGGCAAACTGCAGTCAGGTCGAGACCCCAAAGAGGATGACGAGCATGCAGATGAGATTCCCTGAGATGGTTCCTGACAGTTTGTGCAGAAATTATTTGAGGATGCTAAACGATTCTTGCAGCAGCTGTCCGGCTGGCTGGTCTCAGACAATCTTGTGGTGAAGATGCTGGATGTGGAGGTCCTGGGCTGTTGAGGGAATAGAGAATCGGTTTGTTATCAAACCCAGACATTTGTTTTATAGTACTTTAATGCCACTGTGTAATCGTTGAGGACTTCTTTAGTACCATAACAAGGAGTACTCTCAGAACCGGGCCCCTTCTTTGGAGTCAGTGATGTGTCTTCAAATATATTCCTGCAAGAATTCTCCTGGCTCAGTGTTTTTGGTGGTGATTTTTATACTGAATAAATGAATTATCTGTCAGTCTGTCTGTCATCAAATTCCATGAACGACCAACACTATCTCAGCATTCTAACACTCGATGGGATCTTATGCAATGTCACCCTAAGGGTTTGGATTTGTATCTACATTTATATAATACACACAAAATTGTACACTATGTATGATGGCAGTGGGTATTTCTTATTTTAATTGTTGCCTGCTTAGCTTGACTGACTTGCTGAGAGTTGAATGACAAGATCAATATTGTTCTCATATCTGAACACAAAATCAAGCTATGCCTTTAAACCATTTTCAGGTTGCACCTTACATGGCAACATATAACTATATATAGTGTATAATACTATGCACACACTTAACAATGCTCCATTTCCTTATAATTCATTAGCAACCAAGAAAGTTGTAGTTAAATACAGTATTGAATAGAGAATCTTATGTTCTGATCTAATACCTTTCTCCTTGTAGATGAATCCTTTCTGAAATTTGGCTTTTTCTTTCTCAGATGCAGTGAAGTTGCAAGGCTTCCTTTTTAGGAAAAACCCTTCTGGTTCTCATTTTCCAGTGAAATGTTTACAAATATTATACATATGGTGTCTTGACTTATAACAAGTTAATTTAAGATTATTGTTTATACAATGAGAAGAACAGCATGATAACTTGGGTGACTTTGTAAAACAATATAAGCTATCAGTACTTTTTCTGTGTACATATATGTATATAGGAATGTAAGGAATAAAATACAATAAAAGTAGAATCAGTTAAAATTCTATGTATTAGTATAAATAATATTCATACTATATACACCCTATATACAATATACAGGTAACATTCTACATAGGTGTAAAAATATTTACACACTAAGCAATCAATATACAATAACAAACTATCTGTACAATCTGATACAGTCAGAATATACTATGTTATACATACTATATATATATATATATATATATATATATATATATATATATATATATATGTACATGTTTATATTTAAATTTGATAGTTTAGTTACAAACAGCCTTGATGAAAACATACAAGGGGTATTGGTAAAAATGTTCAACTTACCTCTCGCTTTGGTCTTCAGGATGGAAAGATGAAAAAGTTTTTCAAAAGAACAACACAGGTGAAATATGTCTACATACCGTTAAGATAGACAGATAAATGGATGACTGGTAAACGATTAGTAAGAATAGTAAAGAAATTTTAAAGTTGGTTTTCTCCTTCAAAAAACTGCATACTTGTCAACACTTCCACAAGACACCAAAGACTGCCATGCACCTTCTCTGAGGAGCCCAGAATATATATACACAATCCTGACTAGCTATCTGGACAGTGATTGGTTCTTAGGATAAGACATCAAATGCTAACTACTGCTGGCATAGTAATGCAAATGTTCTCTGGCAATTAGATATAGGTTTGATTTACTTTTGTTTACTGTGGTAGACATGTCAGACATACTGCTTGAAGGTATTGTTGTGGATTTTTTAGAAAGAGTTACACATGTCTTCAGTTAATGATGTAGATTTAAAAGAATCCTCTACATTTAAGTGACTAGAGCCTATGTGATTCACAAATGTTTTAAGGTTGAAATGTTGAGAGCTGTCTCTGAGAAGTCATCTTGGGTGAGGGTTGTGAAGTTTCAGTCATTGTTCTCCATTGTGTGCAGCGTGGGGGATGGTTTCTTGTTGCTGACGATGGTCGTTAGGGCGTCAAGATCGCAAACCAGTGACTTGGCCTTTAGTAATGCAACTTCTCTGGAGTCTTGTGGGAGATATTTTGAAACTGTAAAGAGCGGATGTACAATACTCCACTTTTGTTGAAAATTGTACCCTATGTTACAAGCTACTCACAAAAAGTAGCTAAATAAGGTGTTTTATACCAGAAAACATCTACTAAGAATTAGTATAATAACCATACATATGTGCGATTTAGTACACCCCCCAAATAATGGGGTTGAATAACTTTTAAAATATCACCAAATTAATTTTAAAGCGATTGTGTATAATATGGAATTTATTACACTAGTATGGACAAAAATACAGCAACACCTACGCATTACTTTTATGACATCCCATTCTAAATCCATAGGCAAGATTTCCCTTAACAACCCATGAAAACACAGCCCCTACCAAATTTATTAGGACAGGGGTAGCACCTTTGTCCATATAGTGTATTTGGATGGAAATCTATCTCAAAAGAAGGAAGACTGATGGTCTCTCTGATTGGTCTGACACATGATCAACAATGCTTAAAGTCACTGAAAAGGTTTACAAGCAGTGGGAATCATTTAATATGTAAGGCTTACAATGAATGTCAACCAGGCATTCATAGTCATTCAAATTCTAGGTCACTCTCTTCTGATGAATTTAAACTTCTACGTACATTAAGTGTAGTGGTGGAGTTACCTACAGCCTGTCTCAGAACCAACATAATGCCTTATTATCTTGCTCAGATTTTTATTATTTGGTCATTTGTCCTTGCTTTTTGTGCTTCTACCATAGGTATTTAGGCTATGTAGTTAAAAGGCTTCTGTTTTATTTGCCTTAATTGTGTTTATTGAGTGTTTAATTTATTTTGTGTTACATGCCACTTGTGTCAGGGATACTATAATTTAACAGTGGTGAGAACTTCTCTCAGGCTTACCAATATTGTAAATATGCTATACAAACTGGCATACATTTCTTTTAAGCGTATTGTTGAAACCCAAAATGTAGAGTGGCCATTATAGTGCAGTATACAGTAAATTGAGGGTCAAAGTTAAGAGAGAAGAGAGCAAGAAACTTTCAGTTTATGAGCGTGTGTCTTCAGGAGCATGTGCACCATACACAAATGAGTTCTTACTGCAGTGGCCCAGTTCTAATCAAACCTGTGGCTTATTAGCATGCATCTCCTCTCTCCTGTATTTATTTTCTCTCTTTGGCTGTACCATCATCAGATTTTTATTAGAATTGGGTGTTTGGGCACTTTTACTAAACATATGTTCTACATATATTTCTACCGTTTTCTTTTTGTGGTTGTAGGAAACTGTGTTATGAATTAGCATCCAATGCAGAGTTAAGCTAAATACAAAATCCTGGAGAAAGTGTGAGTGCGGTCTCTGAGAGGTGACCTGGAGCAGGTGAGGGGTGTGAACGTGTGTCTGATTGTCTGCAGTGAGAATCTGTGTCTGATTGTCTGCAGTGTGGGGGAGGGTTTCTTGCGACCAATGATGATCGTTAGGCCTTTGAACTTGAACTACTTAACATTTCACACTTGCACCCAATATTGTGTCTCGCCTAGTCTTGTAAACTTAGTGTCTCTTCAAACCCCAAGTAACTACAGATTATATTTAGTTTAAATTATAAGTTTCTCTTAGAAATTATCAATTTCTTTTTTATTTATTCATGCTGGAGTGTGAGTGTCAATCCATGCTATCTAAGAGGGAACTTGTGTCATTATGTACCAGCCAACAGTGGACATTTTTGTAATGCAAAACAACAAACAAAATGCATTCCGTTACATATAGATTAAAGATACATGTACATTGTAAAATTGATTGAAATCCTGTGATTGTCATAATTGGTCAATATACTGGAAAATTGGGGGGCTAAATCCTTTCAAAGGGCTGGTGAAAGTTCATAATAAATCTGTTTTTAGCAAATAAAAAAAGAACATTAAGAATCTTCCTGCTGACCATTTACTTCCTAATTTAAATTTATTTATCATGCTTGAGGAATATTTAATGATGTTGGAGTGTGACTGTTGCTCCATAGGATCTAAGAGGGGACATGTGTCATTTAATGTGTCATCGGTAATAGTCTTTTTGTCATGGGTAATGTGGGTTACACATTTCTTAGCAAAGGACAGCAGCTTCTCAGGTGGAGGATCAAACTTCAGGCTCTTGAATTTTTAAGTTGGTAAAGTTTTTTGCTTTAATGTTTTGTTTGGAGAAAGGAGGCAAGTTCAGAATAGGGAATGTGTGTGGGTCAATAAGCGTCAAATACCAGTGAACTAGTTATGAGCAATACTTTTGAATGAAGAACATATTATGAGTTGGAAAAGACTTAATTGAGAGTTATTTGGAAACTATTACTTGTTACATAACAATAGACCTTATTTACAAGTATAACTAAAGATTCTATTTAGGTTACATTATAATTTTCTTTTAAGAATCATACATTTCTTTTTTACTCATCCATGTTGCAGTGTGAGTGTCGATTCATGCTATCTAAGAGGGAACTTGTGTCATTATATACCAGCCAACAGTGGACATTTCTGTAATGCAAATCAACAAACAAAATGCACACCTATAAATATAGATTAAAGAAACAAGTACATTGTAAAATTGATTAAAATCATGTCCTAATTGGTCAATATCATATTTGGAAGATTTGGGGGCTAAACCATTTCAAAGGTCTAGTAAAACTTAATAAATATGTTTTTAGCAATTAATAAAAAATTTATACAAAGTATCTTGCTGCTGACCATGTTGTTCCTACTTTTTATTTATTTATCTTAAAGTACTTATGACTCTCCTGACTTGTGGGCAGCCCTTCATTTTGATGCAGTGTCAAGATTGAAAATGGTTAAGCCATCAACTAAAGCTGAGACATCATATTTCATTACAAAACAATAATAACAAATCATGCTTGAGGAATATTTAATGATGTTGGAGTGTGACTGTTGCTCCATACTATCTAAGAGGGGACATGTGTCGTTATGTAGCAACCAACAGTGGACTCCTGTCATTTAATGCCATACAAGTGTGGACCTTTTTTTCTGTAGGCAATGCGGACCAGTAAATATTATGCATTCCTGATGAAAACTCATCAGGACATTAATGCTTCATGAATTAATTTGGGTAGCCCTTTATATTAGGGCTTGTCCATAAAGTACACAGGTACATCGAAGCTTGCAAGTCTGTAACTAAACCAGCATTTTCATTCCACACTTCAACAAGGGATCGACTTTGCCTCTGGATGTCATGTCATCGGTAATAGTCTTTTTCTCATGGGTAATGTGGGTTACACATTTCTTAGCAAAGGACAGCAGCTTCTCAGGTGGAGGATCAAACTTCAGGCTCTTGAAGGTTTAAGTTGGTAAAGTTTTACTTATGACTCCCTAAACTTGTGGGCAGCCCTTCATTATAATACAGTGTCAAGAGTGAAAATGTTTAAGCCATCCATTAAAGCTGAGACTTTATATTTCATTACAAAAACATAACAAATCATGCGGAATAATTATTGATGCTGGATGTTGGAGTGTGACTGTTGCTCCATACTATCTAAGAGGGGACATGTGTTGTTATGTAGCAACCAACAGTGGATTCATGTCATTAAATGCCATACAAGTGTGGACCTTTTTTCTGTAGGCCTAATGCAAACATGAAAATACCATGCATTCCTGATGAAAACCCATCAGGACATCAATTTATTTGGGTAGCCTTTTATCTTACAGTCTGAAGCTTAATACTAGTTAGGAAATCTACTATTGCTGAGCCTTTAAGTTTTGTTTCAAAAGCATATTATCAAATCATGTGTCAACAGACTGCTTAGTTGAGATTATATTTTTCTCATAAGTATTATTGTTTTTGCTTTCGTTTGTCATACATGCTATAGTTTGAATGTCAAATTATCCTTATTAGAAAAAGGATAACTCATTATCTGTTGTCTGACCTCATTATATTCATAAATGACTTTAGCCCCTAAAGATATCCAAATAGCCTTAACAGAGTGTAGTGGATGTGTGATTCAAAACCAGTCTAAGATTCAGTTATTAAGAGCAAATACAAAGTAACTCTTTAAAATGCATACATCACCATTCCACACAGGTCATAAAAATGACCATCCCACACAGAAGAATATGAATTCCCCTAAGAGAAAGTTAAAATAAGTGCACTAGTGTAATAAGATATTTTATTATTATTTAAACGGTATTTGAAACCTAGATCAAGTAATTTTTGTTGGTAATACTGTAGTGCTTGATATCAATGCATGCAGCAAAGTTACTTCTGAATTAAAGTTTAAAGTTTATTTATTTTCAGTTAAAGTGATTAAAGTTTGGATCACGGTGAAATGTTTACACATCGCTCACATTAAAGTTAAATTATCCATTTTTGAAAGAAACAAAGAAAGTCTTTGAAGGTAAAAACACTCATTAGGTGAGAATGAGCACAGACAGTTCCACTGCATAACAATGGAGGTCCCCTCTTGGATAGGTAGCTATCGTTTAAGGATCTAAGTCCCCTCTTGGCAATTTCTTTAAAAAGCCAAAAAAAGCAAATTTGCAGTAATATTATGTTAAAAGACAATAAAAGTAAATTTTGTATTATATTTATTTTACTTCAAAAGGACTGGAAACACAGGTCCACACTTGGCAGTTTACTCCGACGGTGCACTGTTGGATAGGTACGCGTGTGTGTGTGTGTGTGTGTGTGTGTGTGTGTGGTCGTCTGAGTGTGTCATTTCACTTCGCTCCGCTGCCAATCATCCTCCTGCTCACTTGTCCTGCACTCTACTAATCAAGAAGCTGCAGCATAGCAATCCTTTACCCCATTCTCCACCAGATCATCAGTCACCCTCTGTGGTATTTATACTATAGCCAACTAACTTTACTTCAGAAAGTCTTTGTATCAAACCTAATGACATTTCTGTATAACTGTGTCTTTCCTGTGCTTAGGATCACTACTGTCCTGGAAACCCTGCCCCAGCCTTGCTCAGCTTTCTGCCAGCCTGGAGAACCACTCCACCTGCCTTCCGCTTCCTGCTCTGCCTCTCTGCTCTGCTCTTAGGCCCCACCCTACCCTTTTGCCTTGGATGTACATTAACTAAAACTATATTTGTTTACATCTCAACTGAACCTGTTCGAGTCTGCTCTTGGGTTGAGGGGTTTTGGTTCTCACAACATTTCAGCTCGACCCATGGCCCCATCATAGAAACTCTCACATTCAAAACAAGCAGCCAGTGGGGAAAACAGTCTTGGCTTTGAGAATTACCAAGGTAATTGTATGTCCTGTTGAATAACTTACAAAGTATGAGCTTTTAGGATATCCTTCTTACCAATGATAAAAAAGAAAAAAAAGGATTAAAATGATTCTGCCCATCTTCACAAAATACTTGGTTGGTGACTGCTGATGATATGCAAGGTTAGTTGTGATACTTCTGTAGCTGGGGAGTGTGCTAGCTAGCTGGGTTCATGCCAGCACAAGCGTTTCAAGCTAGCTGGCTTGCTAAGTCCCAGTTAACAATTTATTTAAGACACTTGTTATTTTTGGTCAGTGGAGATTTGCATTGAGGTAAATTGTCCAAAAAAGTTAGTATTATGACTTGCACCATCTGATGGCTTCTTCCATCCATTCTCTGCCTGTGCATTCCCTCAAAAGTCAATACTGTCAATACAATTTGCCATTGGTCAACAACACAAATTTGTGTGTCAACTTTTACCAAAGTTGGACTGTTTGAAAGTTCCGTCCTCATTTGCTTTAACTCTATTAGTGAATCCAGAATCCATTTTACTGTAAATTTGCTTTAAATGCTGCTGTGACCAGCTCCTAAGACTAACTGTCTTGACTAACCTAAGAAATGAGGAACTGAGAATAACCTCCAGGTTAGCCAAACTTATTTTGCAACCTGTAAAAGGATTAGGCCTACCTAAAGTGTCTGTAAAAAAGCCAGACTTTACAGACCCACTTCCTACTTCAACCTTGACCTACTGTACTTGTGTTAACAAGAGGTGTAGAGAGTACTAAAATATTCTACTTAATTAAAAGTACTGTTACTTTGATGAACTTTTACTTAAGTACAAGTAAAGTTACTGTAATAAAAATCTACTCAAGTAAAAGTAAAAAGTAGCTAATTTAATGTATGCTCTTAGAGTAAAAGTTAGTTTTTTAACCTCCTAAAATCACTTGTATATACTGATTTAATAACTTATGTATACTTATCCTATCACAGTCTTTTGTGATTTGATAAGGCCACAAAGCCATATCACGCTTTTGATTTTCATTTGTTTGATAGAAATTTTGCCAAAGCAATGGCGTAAAACAATGTTAGAGACCTCTTATGTTATTATAAGAAGTTTTGAGAATGTTTTTGCTTCATTATGAAACTCTGGCAGAACAGATTTTCAGAGAATATGGGGGCCGTACTGGACTGGGAAAATAGGAAACACTGTTCTGTATATGAAGTAATATCCATATTTACATTCAAACAGGTGGTCATGGGACACCATAGGTGTTAGTATAATTAAATTTGTATTAACATCGGCCTAAGCATAAATAACTAGTTACCAGCAGTGCTAGTGCCAACCAACATTAGCAATGTCATGCACCTTACCAAACTATGAAAACATATTTTACCAACTACCTTTGGTACAAGCAGGGTGCAAACTATGGTGGAGCTTGGCTCCTCTTAATAAGACATGACATGCTATATTTGCCATTCATTTCTATTTTTCCGTATCATCATGGATCATGCGTAAAATTAGGAGCACCAGGCTTCATCCAGCCAGAGCGTGCAAGCAAGAGTCACAGTCAGTCCTGTCATTGAGCCACGAACAATTTTTTTTAATTCAGTAACAGCTGTAACTTAAAATGTAGCGAAGTACAATACTTCATACAAAACATTCTTAAGTAAAAGTAAAATTACAGATTATAAAAATGACTTTAAAAACACAAGTACACAAAAAAACTACTCAATTACAGTAACGACAGTAATTGTAATTCGTTATTTTCCACCTCGGGTGTTAACACAGTTTTCCTGTACAATGAGTGGTTAACATAATCTGGATAAACTGTTGGTTTGTTTACAACCTGTCTGGTCGTCTGATTCATGCTTTTTGCCTAGTCACACTTTGTTGTAGTGATGTCACTGCTGCCAAACCTCAGCAATTACTTTGAGTATAATGTTATGATAACTGATATCTGATTTACCTCTGTGGCCTGGGTTGTGAGAGGAACACAGATTCCAGGAGGGATTTGAGGGCTGTGCTGTCTAAAGTTTCAAACTAAATTGTCAGTGTGTGAACATGAGGCCCTGGTGTATTATGTTCTCCATTTATGTAATCCCATCTGTAATATAATAGTCCGTATGCAGGGAAACAAAAGCACAAGCGGTATGAGGGCTTAAAACACTGCATTGGATTCCGTCACATATATGATGACTTGCTTGAAGATGAAGGATATATTTGACAAACACATCAGATCAAGATTAAAAGGCTTCTCAAACCTGAGTAAATGTGTAAGATAAGTACACACAGTTCACACAATGTGACCAGCTCATATGTAAACAGACACATTAACACATTCACACCTACATACAGGATTTAATAAATGGAGACCAGTTTGAACCTAACACTGGATTTCCATTGAAAAGTGAAGTAAGTAAGTATGATGGAACTGTTGGACCACTTTTGTCATTTTGTTTGAGGCCAAATCAGGTGTGTGTGTGTGTGTGTGTGTGTGTGTGTGTGTTTGAGGCCAAATCAGGGGTGTGTGTGTCCTGGCGTCTCTTTTTATTTTTTGTGATGTTCCTCAGAGGCCTTTTTTGGAAGAAGATCGTGACTCGTGTGTGTAAAAAGCACTCGCGGAGATCCTTCCGTTTCGTTCTAATACCAGATTTATTTACGTCAAATAAAATAACAATAAATTCTCCATGGTTGACTTTCAATAGAAACTTTAAACTCTTCAAAATATCTTACAATACGGTCACTAATCGTTTCATTCCTCCTTTCTCTAACTCAAACAAAGGAACTCCCAAGCTGCCACCCAGCCCCTCATTATACTCATTACCTAGTGAGGAGGAGTCAAGGTAATCATTTTTACCGACATTAGCCAATTGTTATTTCCAAAGTTTCCTAGATCAAAATCCATAATTAAATTTTTTTATCTCAATTTTAACATAAAGAATAATATAAATTCAAATCATATTGTTTTACTATAAATTAGTTACTTAATCAAAATAAACCTATTATGGCTCCAACAACCCGGCCCCTAATTGTTGCCGCTTTAGCAAAACAATTACAACAACAAAATTCAATGGAGCACAGAAACAGCAATTACATGAACAAAATAAACATTGCATTTAATTTAAGCTCAATGTCCAAGATTCAAGTCCATTTTCTTTATATTTATTTCATGTCCTTGATGTTTTATGTCAGAGTTCATGACAGTCTATGAAGTTGTATGTATGTAAGATATGTGTGTTAGTGTGGAAATTCATCAGTCCACTGCTTCCATTAGCAGACAGAGTCTATTTATAGGACGTTGAAGGATGTTAGTCTTGGTTTTAAACAAAACACTTCTAACAAATCCTTTCAAGTCTGGTAACGTCTTTACAACACGGCCCATGAGCCATGAGTTCCTTGGTGCTGTGTTGTCCACAATGATGACTAAATCCTCAGGACGAAGATTCCGCTTTGTGCTGTTCCACTTGCTTCTTTGTTGCATGATTGGAAGATACTCCTTTGTCCAATGTTTCCAGAATAGATCTGCAAGGTACTTTGCTTGTCGCCATCTTCTTCTTGAGTAAAGATCTTTCCTTTCAAAAAGTCCTGGTGGCATTATTGCTTTAGCTTTTAGCTAAAGTAGATGGTTTGGTGTGAGTGATTCCAATCATTAGGATCACTTGAAACAGCTGTTATCGGCCTGTCGTTCAGGATAGCCTCTACTTCACAGAGTGATATTTGTAGAGTTTCGTCATCCAGTGTTTGCTGCTTCAAAACTGACACCAGGATTTTTTTTGACCAGTCTGATCAACCTTTCCCACACTCCGCCGTCCAAAGGGGAGGTTAAATGTCCATTTTACTTCATCAGACAGTAGTGCATTTTGAATCTTCTGGTGATTTAGTTCCTTCAGAGCATCCTTCAGCTCCTTTTGTGCAGGATGTCTCTTCTGACAAACTTGACACATTACTCTTCTTTTGCAATTCTTGCTCAAATGCCCTCTTATTAGGCAACCAAAGCAATAACCACAACTTCTCAAGAAATCAACCTTTTTTTCATGTGGCTGGATTTTGAATTGTGAGCAGTCAGTCAGGGCGTATTTTCCATGGCAGAATCCACATAAGACAGTAACACTGGGCAAAGCTCGAGGCTGCTGCTGGACTGAAGGTTGCCTTAGCAGAGTCTTGAATGTCTCCAAACAACGGGTCCAAAAGCATTTTAGCTTGTTTTTCATTAAATTCCACTAGGTGTTGAAATTTGGCTCTTCTTCCAGTGCTCTATTGTGTATCATATGCTATTGTTCGCCATTTTTGTATGGTAGCTTATATGCTATCAGCCTCAAGTTTGACGGGATATCAAGCTCATCCATGTACAATAAATCCTGCATCACATTACAGCATCCTCCAAATACATTGCATAAGTGTGCAGCGCTTTCCCATCCTCAGCTTTAATTGCTGTCCAGTTTAAGGCCTTTTCCAAATAAGCTCCTGAAATTTTATTTTCGTTACCAAAATGTTCCTTTAAAAGCTTTTTAGCTTCAGCGTAACCTCTATTCGCATCCATATGTAAACAGCTTCTAACCAGATCTCTTGGCAGACCTGATGTAAATTGTTCAAGGTAATGTGGAGTGTAGTGGAATCAACCAGCCTCTCACTCAAAAAGGGAGGTGAGGTCAGATAATGCCAAAAGGGGGAAGGTAGTTTTCCTCCCCTAGAGTTGGCCTTTTGACATGCAAAAACTAGAGACATCACCTGGTGTTTTGGTAAGGATCTGCAGAGACTCAATCAGACATGCATTGCTTAAGGACTGTGACTTCAAAAAGCCTTAGTGAATCCCTCTCGCCGTAAAGGTGTCACTGGAGACACTTAGCAGGACAGCAAGGGGGGTTGTCCAACCCCTCTCCCTCCACAGTTCACCTCCGGACATCAAAAGTACCACCCGTCCTGATTCCTTTTCCCACAGAATGGCTGAGCCATAAAACACCCTTCCCTTCTCTTCTTTTAGCTGATGTGCAAATGTGATAAGCAAGGATTGCGAAAGGGGGACACTAACAACTCCTGCCTTCTTGAGCATAAAACAATGTTTCATTATAAACTGTTTTGTTCTGGTTAATAATAATCCTTGCTAAGTTAGTAGTGGCGTTTGCCTCTTAGGTTAGTATTTACGTTACCATGTTGTTGTTGATATTTGTTGTTGAAAAGAATTTTGTTAGTTAATTTTGCAGTGTTTTAATTTTCAACAAGGATCAATGACATTTCTTAATTTTATGTTGTAACCAATGCTTTGTTCCACACACTTTGACACTTCCTTTAGAAATGATGATAATGAAATGTATACTCGATTAATTTTCCAGCTCGAATTTAATGCTATATAACTAAATTCCCCAGCTCCTGAGCAAAGATTGTTTTAGGATTAATCAAGCTATGCTCATGTAACCCGAGCTCCCCTAAGTGCTCCCCTAACTACGGACAATTGTTTTCCTCTTTATCAAATGCTTAAAACTAAGAACGGTATACACGTTTGACAATTAAGGTTTGATTGTGGGAAGATAATTGATTACAATACGCGCTAATAGATTTTTGATTAGACATTAAAAGTTAAAGAAAAGACTCCAGAAACCGGAAACAAGCCCTCCCTCAGGGGAACAAAGGACTGCCCTCTGGAACCACGCCCCAACAAACAAAAACAGCGACACACGCTGTCTTGCTCTCTCTTGTTCTGCTTGTCCTTTTGTTCTCTTCAACTGCACTTCGGCATGCGCCCTCTGCAGAGGGGTTTCAGTAGCTGTGGCTTCCATGCTTTGTTTAACATCATCATAATAAGCATTCATACCATCTCCTTGACCCTCATCATCCACATCCTCATCTTGAAGGACATTTATTCTGGCAGTTGACGCTGCAATTTCCGCCTCCAGATCCATTTGCTCTAATTTAGTTTTCAACTTTACTTCTTCCAACTGAAGTGCTTGTTTGTCTTTCAGTGCAGCAGCACGAGCCAACAGAGCCAGCCTTGGCTTTCTTAAACTCTGAAGAGACTGAGGAGGCCTTAGATCCTGATGTTGATGTCTTTGATATGTGCAAAACATTTGAAATGCTGTCCAGTGGTCCAACCTTTAATTGTGCCTTGTATTCTCTTTTCCATGTCTCAACCTCTTTTATGAAATAGTTTAGGTTAGTTATTCTGGGTTCATACCAGTCAGTGTGGTCTTTTTCCTTTTCTCCTCAGAGGAAAGAGCATTTGCACAGAAAGAGCATTTGCACAGATTTGTGAGCATTTTTAAATTCAGACACAGCACTTCTAAAAGTTTCAAAACAGTCATTAAGTTCATAAACATTTCCACCATCTTCCATCAGAACCTTTATTTCATTTATCTGTCGTGTACACACTCCCAGTCTGACCCTCCGTGATGCAATACAGGATTTATACAGCTCCGCCGCCTCAGCTGCGGTCTCTGGATTGTCGGACATTGTCACCGATAAATCAAATAAAACCATTTTACCTTGGTTATTTTGTGAGGAAACTTAGTTTATCTGTCCCTCATAAAGTAACCTCACTGAAACATTTGCCTCAGCACACGTTCAGTGACACAACGTTGCAGTGTGTGAAAGCATGCACAGGAGATTCTGATTATAAAGTGGAATTTACGACTGTTAGGTTGTGCCCTCTTCCAGAAACAGGACTGTAAAGCCTACAAATGTCCCGAACACTCCAAGGGCCCCTGAGCCGAGGTCAGGTCAGAGGTCTTAACCCTATTGCCCTCCTTCTTACTCCCAGCACTGCAGTGCCACAGGTGGCTTACACAGCTTAGTACGACCATTGTAATGCTGTTACAGTAAGTACCAACGCCACACTGCCTCAAATTGAGAGACCTTTTAGACTGTTCTGCTCCATTTCAGAGTGATTCCAACCCAGACATTTCCCTCCCTCATTTTATACCATTTTAACTCCTTTTCGGCATTTGAAAATGTGCCAGTTGGCTCACAAAACTGGTTTGATAATTGATTCCCGATAAATGGTTAACAGCTCTGTTAGCAAAAAAGCTTTATATACATGGCTAATAACCTCCACTGCTGATGACGTTAATCAGTCTAATATTGTTAGTGCACACTGCTGGGATGTGGTGAGGATGCACTGTGGGCAGTTTTCCTTCTTGAGTCTCTGATTTTTACCATAGCAGCATCATCCTCAAGAGGCAAATTCAGACAAATAAACAACTTAAATTATCAGACTTAGTTTGCAAACTCTTCTCAAATTTGTGTCAGCCTCCTACTTCCTGAAGGCCAGGAAGCAGTATATGAGCCGGAGATCCCTATGTGCAGTCAGAATACAGCTGCAGAATGTGGGATAGTGCAGGATATCTACAGAGAGCAGAGACAGTCACTGCAGCAGACAGCCATGTTACAACCCTCTGGATCACTCACACAATCACTCATGAAGCTTTCATCCGGCACACAGGTGCTGTGCATCACCATGTCACACTTCTCCGTCACGCTGTAGCTCAGGGAACAGCGACCCAGTTACCCTGTGTACTGGACTATCACTTATCACTGCATCAAGAAATAGACCTGCAGATCTCAATAAAAGCATTAAGATGGTGGCTTGCAGGTGAAGTTATGTTTTTTATATGTATGGATTATGCAAGGAAGGTTAAAAAATAAGGACAACTGAAATTAGTTGAAGATACTAGAAAGGACACAGCCCACAGAGATTAAGTAAGAGCCTCAGACCCAACCAGATCTGTAAACTACCTATTTCCAGTACAACAAATGGTTATACAGACAGAAGCATGGTTGTGCCATGGGTTCACCAGCATCCCCTATTGTGGCCTACATTTACATGGAAGAAGTGTTGAACAAAGCCCTGAACTCCTTCAGAGGAACAGCACTGAACCACCGGTACAGGTATGTCGACGACACATGGTTCAAAATTAAAACTCATGAAGTGCAAGCCTTCACAGAACACATCAACTCTATGGACAGTAACATCAAGTTCACACGAGAAGATGTCAACAATAACAGTTTGGCCTTCCTGGACTGTGCTGTATATATTGAACAGGATAGGAGCCTGCACATTGGAGTGTACAGGAAACCCACACACACAGACCAATATCTACTGTTGGATTCACCACCCATTGGAGCATAAGCTGGGGTTGTCATTACCCCACATAACAGCAAGTGTGCAAGCCCGAGAGAAGGAACAGAACCAACTGAAGGGGGCACTTACAGCCTGTGGATACCCAAAATGGACCTTTGTAAAAAAAAAGCCACAAGTTCCAGGAAGAACAGCACTACAGGATGAGGAAAAGAAGGTCAAACCCAACAACACTGTGATTCCATATGTGACTGCAGTATCAGAGAAACTCAGGAGGATTTTCAACAAACACCACATCCCTGTGTTTTTTAAACACAAGAACACGCTAAGACAGATACTGGTCCACCCAAAAGACAAGAAAAGCAATCTAATGTATGCTGTCCAATGCAATGAGGAATACACAGATCTGTATGTTGGGGAAACTAAACAACCACTACACAAACGCAAGGCTTAACACAGAAGGGCCAGCTCCTCAGTGGCCTGTACTACGAAGCAGGGTAACTGGCTTATCCAGGTAACTTCAGGAGTGAGTTCGTGACGTCGGGTGTAACTTACCGGTTAACCCGTACTACGAAAGGTGGATAGGTGTTACCCAAGGTCTGTTGCCATGGCAATTTACGCTGCATCTCTAAACTACTTTGAGCAGGTTTTGTTCGTGGTTAACTCGAGGTTACCCTGCACGTGGACTACACACCACATCTGTACTCAGTGTTGATGATGAGAAGTAGATATTATTACACACCACTTCATAATATATGTTTAGATTTCATGCTGATTTGTTCCACTGCGTTTGCAATGAAGTTCTCAACACAACAGCATTACATTCAGACAGCGAGCCCTGCAGCCTCTGTGATTTTAGAGAGGAATCTTAATTAATTAACCGGATAGTAGACTACATCTGTAAAAAAACTAAACTGCTAAATCCGATTGCAAAGTTTAATAGGCTATAACTTTCCAATGCATGTATACTACATGGCAGACATGTGTGATGTCGCAGCCTTGCAAAGTGAAGTTTCTCTCATAAATGTGTGACTATAATGTCAGAGAATATTGAAGTTTTTTACTTGTAGATTAATCTTTGAAATTATTTTCTGTCTCGGATTATTAACCCTCTCGCCGGCTCCTTTCTTTCTATTACAATGGACTTATGTGCAGTTGTACCTTTACATCTTAATCATATTACACATAAAAGCAGAGCGCATAAAATACATAGAGATCTGAACGACAATAAGAACACTGTGAAGATAATTAGGCTACAAATTTACTCAATGTACTCAACTTTGTCAGCCACCACGATATTAGATTTAGCCGTTAACATGTCTTTACATTCATAATTTCCTGACAATATCAACGTGTGTTCCTCTGAAGAAATATCTGAACCTTAATTTTAGGGTAAAAATCAAAGCAGTAGAGGTCATGATATCCTGAGTTTTAGGTTCCAAAAATGCTGAATCCTACAATTTCCATAATTCAAGAGTACAGTACAGTTATTCCACAAAAGGGTAGGAGGCATATTTGCTCTTTTAAGCTCACAATTTTAATTTGAGACCAGCATCAGGAGCAGGTAGAGGTACAGGAAACAATAGCTAATAAAAAGCAGGTGTATCAGCTGATTTGTTGATTGCATCAATTAAGTTGCCACAAGCCTGCACTCCTTAACAGCTTCTCATGCTTCTTCATGACACCTGACAGTTCCCCTTCGAGGGAACTCGAACTGCGTCGGTGACGACACTATGGGAACGCCTCTGGGCATGGCAGGGCTGAATTATGAATGAAACTACTGCAATCCTATTGGTGTTGCTAGAACGGTAGTGTGTGACGGCATAACTGGAGGCGTATATAAGCACGCCGGCACACAGGACACATTAGCTTCTTTCTATTCAGCAGGCACTCTGAGTATGTTTGGAAGCTCCAGTATTGTGTCATCATCGTCTTACTTGAAGTCAAGTGAAGCAGCAGAGATCATGTCCGTTAAGCGTTTCCGACAGTGTGTCTTCCCCTGTCCGTGCTTCATCACGGAGGGGGATACCCACGAAATGTGGGTGCGGGGCCCTGCCCCTGAGGGTGCTGAGGTCTCGTGCGATCCTGGGGATCACAGCGTGAGATCTCCGAGGGTGCCGGGACGGCTGAGGCCTTTTCCCGGGCTTCATCTGCGGAATCCTCCTCCCCTCTTCCCCAGTCGGAAGCCCGTTTCTCGGCTTCTCCCGCTCGAGGCATGAGTCCGGAGAGGCTTGCACGGTCCGACTCTGAGGAGCTAGACCTGCTTTGCATCCTGGAAGAGGACTTCAGGGAGCCGGGCCCACGTCATCAGTCCTCGCCCGGATACGATAAGTTATTGGAAGTGGTGACGCGGGCTGTGGCCAAGCTGCACATTGATTGGCCACAGGCGGTACAGGAGCCTCCGGCTGGCAGTAAACTTGATAAGCGGTTTCTGCAGCACCGAGCGCCACCCCCAGGTTGGCCCTTGCCATTTTTACCAGAACAAACCACCTCCGCATGGCTGTCTACGTCCCCTTGGCTGGACTATGGCAACGTAACAGGAATCAGACAGCATGGCTACAGAGCAATGCCGCGGGTAGAGGAAGCGCTTCCTAGCTACCTTTCTCCCACCCTCACTTCACCCCCTACGGACGCTGGCGCTCCCCACCAAGCCATGTCGGATGACATCCGATTTGGTGGGCAAGGCCTACATGGCAGCGGGTCGTGCTGGTGCCAGCCTGCACACGATGGCTGTCTTGCAGGCGTACCAGGCCTATCTTCTTCGGGACTGTGACCTAGGGGGAGGTCCCTCTGAGGAGGACCTGACTGAGCTCCATAGAGCTACGGACTTAGCTCTCCGTGTTACCAAGGAACGGCCCGTTCCATCGGCCGCTCCATGGCAGCATTGGTGGCTACGAGCGCCATGTGTGGCTCAACCTCTCGGGCATCCAGGGGAAGGAGAAGGCTTTTCTCCTGGATGCGCCCCTCTCTCCTACTAGCCTGTTTGGCGAAGCAGTGGATGCTGTCGTCAGCAGGTTTCAGCACGCTAAAACACAGGGAGAGGCATTTGAGCAGTATCTCCCCCGCCGGTCAGGGGTCGCCGGCGACCTTTCCCTGGCGTTCCTCCACTTCAGAATGCCACCGGGGACCCCGAGGGGCTGGTGGCCGAAGCGCTGGCTGAGGCCCCCTTCGAACCCCTGGAGTCGGCTGAGGCCAAGCACCTGACCCTTGAGATGGCCTTTCTCCTCGCTATCACCTCTCTGTGGAGGGTGGGGGATCTCCAGGCACTTTCAGTTTCTCCTTGATGCCTGGAGTTTGCCCCAGGCAGGGTCAGGACCATCCTGCACCCTTGTCCAGGCTACGTCCCTAAGGTTCCCTCCAGTTTGGCAGGGTCCACGGTCCTGCAGGCATTTCATCCCCCACCTCATGTGACGGCGGAGGACTGGAGACTTCATCTGCTCTGCCCTGTCAGAGTATTTATACTCTGAGGTCTTCCCAGTGGAGGAAAGCAGATCAGTTGCTGGTGTGTTTCGGGTCACCCAAGGCTGGGCTCCCCGCTTCTAAACACACCATCAGCAACTATCAGGTGCGCGGTTTGCCTTCACCTATGGCCGTAAGGGCGCACTCTACTAGAGGCATGGCGGCTTCTAGGGCCCTCCTCGCACGGGTGTCGCTCCAGGATTTGTGTGACGCGGCTGGCCTTCCTTCTGCACCCGGCACCCGTGCGCTCTCCTCTTAGTTGTGCCTCAGGTTGCACGCTGGGGGCAGGCGGGGTTTCGGCCTAAGTGGGTATCTCATTCCCATAGTGTCGTCACCGACGCAGTTTGAGTTCCCTCGAAGGAGAACGTCTCGGGTTACGTATGTAACCCTTGTTCCCCGAGAAGGGGAACGAGACACTGCGTCGGTCCGCCACACCTCACCCCGCCTGGAGTGCCTTGCTTTATAGAAAAGGGCTAATGTGTCCTGCGTGCCGGCGTGCTTATATACGCCTCCGGTTATGCCGTCACACGCTACCGTTCTAGCAATACCAATAGGATTGGAGTAGTTTCATTCATAGTTCAGCCCTGCCATGCCCAGAGGCGTTCCCATAGTGTCGTCACCGACGCAGTTCGAGTTCCCTAAGGGGAACTTATAGGAAGGCCCTCTGTAATGCCAGAGCAGCGTACTACTCGTCATCAATAGGGGAAATTAGGAACAACCCCAGGTTTCTTTTCAGCACTGTATCCAGGCTGACAGAGAGCCACAGCTCTATTGAGCCAAGTATTCCCATAGCTCTCAGTAGTTACGACTTCATGAGCTTCTTTAATGATAAAATTCTAACTATAAGATATACAAAATTCACCAAGACCTGCCCTCAACTGGCACGACTTATCTCTAAACTCAGGAACCTTAGAAACAGCTGTAAAACCAGATATAGTTAGACTGCTTTGCTTCCCTCAATCTTTACCAACTAACTTCAATAATTTCTTCATCTAAACTATCAACCAGCCTCTTACACCCCATCCCGACTAGGCTGCTTAAAGAAGTACAGTCAGCACTTCTATACTATATATATGATCAATCTATCTGAACCTAAACCTATTACAGAGACTGGAACATTTCATGGCATTAAAGGAACCGCTCTAAGCTGGTTTAAGTCCTATTTATCAGATTGATTTCAGTTGTACATGTTAACGATGAAATCTCCATGCACGCCAAAGTTAGTCATGGAGTTCCACAAGGATCTGTCCTCGACCAGTCCTCTTCACTTTATATATGCTTCCTTTAGGCAATATTATCAGGAAACATTCCAAAAACTTCCATTGTTATCCAGATGATACTCTGTTATATCTATCGATCAAGCCAGATGAAACTAATAAGTTAGCTACTCTTCAAATGTGCCTTCAGGATGTTAAAACCTGGATGACCTGTAATTTTCTAATGTTAAACTCAGATAAAACTGTAGTTATTGTTCTGGGGCCCAAGCACCTCGTGAAGCATTATCTAAAGATATAGTTTCCCTTGATGGCATCGCCCTGGCCTCCAGCACCACTGTGAGGAATCTTGGGAGTTATCTTTGATCAGGACATGTCGTTTAAGTCTCACATTAAGCAAATTTGAATGACCGCCTTTTTTCACCTACATAATATTGCGAAAATCAGGAACATCCTGTCTAAAAATGATGCAGAAAAACTAGTCCATGCATTTGTTACTTGATTACTACAATTTATTATCAGGCTGCTCGGGAAAACTCCATTAAGACTCTTCAGCTGATCCAGAATGCTGCAGCACGTGTTCTGACAGGAACCAGGAAAAGAGATCACATTTCTCCTGTTTTAGCTTCTCTGCACTGGCTTCCCGTAAAATCCAGAATAGAATTAAAATCATTCTTCTTACCTACAAAGCTCTTAATGGTCAGGCACCATCTTATCTTAAAGAGCTCATTGTACCTTACTACCCCACTAGAGCATTACGCTCCCAGAATGCAGGGTTACTTGTGGTTCCTAGAGTCTCCAAAAGTAGACTAGGACCAGAGCGTTCAGCTATCAAGCTCCTCTCCTGTGGAACCAGGTTCCAGTTTGGGTTCAGGAGGCAGACACCATCTCCACATTTAAGAGTAGGCTTAAGACTTTCCTCTTTGATAAAGCTTATAGTTAGGGCTGGCTCAGGTGAGTCCTGAACCATCCCTTAGTTATGCTGCTATAGGCCTAGACTGCCGGGGGATTTCCCATGATGCACTGAGCTCCTCTCTCCTCTTCTTTCTCTCCCTCTGTATGCAACCTCATCCCATTAATGCGTGTTACTAACTCGACTTCTCCCCTTTCCCTTAGTCTTGTGCTTTCTCGTCCCTCTCCTCTCTCCTCCTGTCACTTCCTGCAGGTGTTTCTGGCCCTGGAGCTGTGGAGTCTGGATCTGTGGTTGCGAATCACCTGCTGCCCCCGTGTTCCTGCTCGACACGCTCTGCTACAATTATTGTTACTAGTCCTATTGTTATTATTAGGGGTCCAAGCGTATATAACAAAAACCTTTTATCCACGCGTTCGGGGGATCGAGCTGAATCTCGTGGTGTAGGCCATGCCCTTTTCTGCCTAACTTTTTTTTTCGCTACATTGCGAAAACTGTAAAACCTATTTTAATTAACTCCTCCGATGCCGCAAGTCCGATCGACACCAAACTTGGCCCGGAAAATCTCTGGACCAAGCTGATGAAAATTTGGTGCACTTCGGGGCCAAAAGGTGCTATAATCGAAGCTCAAATACCCCATTAATTTCAATGGGATTTTCAACCAAAGGACATTTTGCCGGATAGCTACGGCTCACAACATTGCACATTCATAAACCTTACGTATAACATATCTCAGGCTTGGAAAGGCCGATCAACACAAAACTTGAGGACCTTATATGGCATGCCCACACTGAGGGGCTGTGCAAAATTTGCTACAGTTAGCCCCTAGTTGGCGCTATTCAAAAAAGCCCCTTTCATTTACAACTCCGGTCATTTATTCTCCACGGGCCCTGCTGTCGCTCAGGGGCCCGGGCCAACTCGCGCGCCCTCTGCGGGGCCAGGGGGGCGGCTTGCGCCGGGAGGCTTGGACCCCGCAGTTCTAGTTGTTATTGTAATCATTAACATTACGATTATTATCATTAACACTACTTTATATATATGTACCATTTTTCATTTAGTCTATAGCAACATCACCTTTACTGTCCTCTGTACCTCTGTGTGTATATTGTGTAGGCTGCCTCTCTCCTCTCTCTCTCCTTCCATCCCTCTCTCCCTCTCTCTCTTTCTCTCTCTCTCTCTCCTTCACCCCCAACCGGTCGAGGCAGATGGCCGCCCACCCTGAGCCATGGTTCTGCTCGAGGTTTCTGCCTCTTAAAAGGAAGTTTTTCCTTGCCTCTGTCGCCTAGTGCTTGCTCTTGGTGGGTATTGTTGGGCTTCTGTAAATAACATCACGGTGGTGGTCTAGACCTGCTCTTTTATGAAAAGCGCTGTGAGATAACTGTTGTTGTGATTTGACGCTATATAAATAAAATTGAATTGAATTAAGTTCAGTAAGAACATTTTCAATTTGGTATTCAATTGCAGTAATCCATTTCTATTAGGAGACACATTAACACCATGTGTCTAGAAATTATGTACATATGCCTTTGAATATGTCTATGTTAGTGATGAGTCATTCATAAATATAATTTGAATAAGCTATCATTGAAAGCTGATACTTCATAGGGTTAAGCATTTTGTACATGGCCATTTATATTCAGTGTTGTCCCCATCATGCACACAAATATGCGTCCTGCCAGAGCACATACAGAGGCCTAGTGATCTTGTATCTATACTACCACATTCTGTGTCAAAGTGTCCTTCGGCAGGGCATCTCAAAGGAAAGTATACAAAAAAGATTCAAGGCACCTCACAGGGATTGGTTATTCTTAAACAGGGTAAGCAGCAGAAAAAAAATGGGAGAGAAATTTAGCACTTGAATAGACACTGATGTTGAGTTTGTGCCTATCAGCGCAACCAGTAGTACAACAAAGCAAGTGCAGGAGACTTGTTTAGAGTGGCGCGCCTCTGAGTGTCCTAATCAACCAAAAGAGAAAAGTATGTAATTTTTTCTGCGGTATTCAACTCCCACGCGTGAGAAGTACCTCTCATCTCCATCTGCATTGTATTGGCTTTAGCTCCTGCTGTCTCCGTCATCTCCCTCCCTTCATCCCCTTAAGCTCTCTCTGTCGTTTCACTTCATGACTAATGCTGCACTCTCATTACCCAGAGTCCTGCTGTCGACTCTGCCGCATCTTCATCCTCTTCCTCTCTCCCTCACTCTCTCATCTCATTTCTGCCCACTCTCAGTTATTGCTTTTGCCATTTTGTATTTCCATTCTCTCCTCAGCTCTCATTCTCTGCAACTAAAACACACACACACACACACACACACACACACACACACACACACACACACGACCCCAAGTGGAGCATCACAGAGGAATGTATTGTATAAAAAGTCAAACCCACCATTTGAAAAGTGACTACAATGGAACTATGTCTCAATATGAAATATACTGAGAGCTTTTCAGCGTCTTCAGCTTTTTCTGTATGGAGTATAAAACCACCTGCAAAAGGTTGAGATGAATGTACAGCCTTGTGGAGCCCATTGATAAAATGTAGACAAAATGTACACAGATGCATAACCAGCACAGCTTTGCCCACTAAATGTTTGAAATTTGACTACTGACAGAAATATTTTTTATATCACCTTGCAATGTCTCTGAAATCTCAGATTTCCTCCAAGAATGTAGTCGAATGACAAGATTGATGAGAATGTCATTATAAAGATAGCCTGGTACCACATTAGTGTAGCTTAGCACAGTACACTATATCTCCAGAACTGTGCTTTCCAGCAACTACAAAGCTGCCTTAGCCCAATTTGGATAGGACTTATTTCTTTAGGGAAATTGAAGTGTAAGTTCAGTGATCAGTGACCTTAATCCTGTTCCAGGCCCATATTTGTGAAGTGTCTCAGGAATTGTACTGAAAGTTAACCTTGGACTAAAAAACCTCCTACCTCACAGATGCACTGGGAACTATTTAAGAAGCCTCCTACACTGACTTTCAACAAGAAGAATGAATTCTGCTGGGAGACATTGCCAGGCTGCTGATTTACGATAAACACAGAGCCAGAGAGTAGAAATTATGAAGACATCTTGTAGTTTTCAGTTGGGGACAGTAGCAGTTTGAAATATTAAATAAAAAAATGTAAATGCTAAATGATCTGTGGGTCTACATGTATAAGCAAATGACCAAGGTTATATATGAGAACATGTGACACCGAATTAAGTGGCCAAGTCCATCCACATTGTTATATAATGCCTATAATTCTGCTGTATCTTGCACACATTCCACATGCAGTGATAATGTTGAAAACCTCACTGGCTGTGGTGCACCACGTCATGAAGAATTATTAATCTTCTCCTCCACTGTCCATTTCACTTTCAACTACAACATTTGTTAAAAAACAAAAAACAACAACATTCATATAAAAATACAGACCGTATATTAAATTGCACCTGTTGTGATAAGGTAGAGATGTCTTTCCTCACAGTCACACAGCCAAGGGACCATGACTGTGTTTAAATAGTTCACTCTCACTGAAAAGCCCCACTTGCATATTTTGTTCTGTATTGTTAATCTTGTGATAATTTTGGGTAAACATCATCAACACACATGTAAGTGGAAATGTAAATGCTCCGTATTTGTATAGCGCCCTTCAAGTCAACTCAAAGTGCTTTTACACTACATCTGCATTCACCATTCACACACATTCATACACTGAGCCTAAGTGCTCAAACAGAAATAACATTCACACACATTCATACACTGGCGGAACAGCCACCACGGGCAATTCGACATTCAGTATCTTGCCCAAGGACACTTCGACATGCAGCCTGGAGTAGCCAGTCACAGATATAATTTTGCCAACGACTTTAAGAGAGAGCAGGTCTTGTGAAAGTTGTTGTGGTACATCTTTGTTTGAAGAGTGTTCCCATGATTACTGAATGCACCTTCACCAGGTTTACTGCTGATCTTGGGTACAGTTAGGCGACCAGTGTCTGATGATATGAGCGCTCTGAAGAGAATAATAATAATAATAATACATTTTATTTGTAATGCACTTTGTATTCAAACAAATCCCAAAGTGCTTCATGTTAAACACAGGAGTGCTAAAAATAAGCATAAAAAAAAACATTATCATTGTGAGGCACAAGCATGATCAAACTTTGATTTATGACTGTAAGTAAGTATACTAAAAGTAATTGGTTCTGACAAAATCATCGTTGTTGCACAGCTGTATTTTCCCCTTTCCAAAAAGTGTAATGTTGTGAGTTTTTTATTTCTGAGGAGAGATCATGTTCTCCCCTCCGCGTCTGCACAGTGTCTAAAATGATGGACAAGCAAATGAACTCAATGATTTCTATGAACTTTGATTCTGGAGAGATTGCATTGATGAATGTAGAAACTGTCAACTACACTGACACATGATGCAACACAGGATACAGAAGTAATTAATTCAAGTTGCCAAGGTTTATAAAAGTTGCACACTAAGAAGGCCAGTGGACCAGACAGTATTCAGCTCTTCTTCTTTAAAACATTTGCTTAAAAAGCTGTCATTATTCCTGTTGAGTGGTCGATATATATATATATATATATATATATATATATATATATATACATACATATATATAACGATATGTTTTTTTTATGGCCGATGCTAATATTTATAACGGCCAATATATAATGCTGATATCGAAACAAAGAAAAGTCATGTTTTTCTTAGTCAGTAACATGTTGTTTCATAAGGAATTTTTATCAATTAATGAAACAGGTTCTGTTGTAGATTTCAGAATGTGACTGGTGTTTATGGGAGCGTAGGGAACAGTTTGTCAGACAGTGATGGTTTTAGATTAGATTTGCTGTCATATGGGATGATATATTGGCCCCCTCAGTGCAGGTATCAGCTGAAAGGGGAAGAGAGAGAGGGTGTGACAGAACCCGGGCCACTGCAGTAGGGACTCATTTACCAAAGTAATAACCAGGTAATAGCTTGGTATTAACAATGGATATACCTGGGAAACATCAGACTGAAGTTTATGTAACAGGGAAATACAGTGACAAAAACAAAGGATAATAATGGGGAACCATTCACATGTAAAGATAGCAACGAGGCAAAGTTGATAAAATGATTTTACCTGTTAGACAGGATCTCTCTTTTGTGCTCTTTAATACTACAATGCTGACAACAAAGTTGTGAAAGTCAGCCCAACATTTGACAAGAGAACAAGGCTTACAGTACAATACTATAAGGATTAGAACTTTAATTGGACATTTCATTGGAAATATTTATTTTTTCAATATTGAATTTCATTACACTACAACATAAGTTAAAATAGGTTGTCCTTCCAACCATCTTGTGGAAATATTAATTTGTTGAAAATAATATCAATTAAAAAATGAGACACTGGCCCTCATCAAAATATCAGATGATGCTGAGACTTCAAAGGAAAAGCAGTGAGAGGGAAGAATTTAGAATGTTCCGTGGAGCTGTGGAGACCCCCAGATGCAGTAGTGCATGGATCACGCGTAATATTCATCCAGCCAAAGGGAACGATCACGAACCGTTCATAGCGTGTCGGTCGTACTAGCGTCACAACCCATTCCGGAGAGGGAGTGGGGCGGCAGTCGCGCGTACAGGGCCAGGAGATCGCGGAGCAACCGGCCTGCTGTGGACGGTCGGTGATCGTTCCTTCTGGCTGGATGAAGTCTGACGCGCTGCATGATCCATGATGATAGAGAAGAGATTAATGTCAATAAAGCAAGCTGTCAATATTTTAGAGACCCCCCAAAATATCACAAATTATGCTTTTAGGGGAGCTGATGTCTTATTAAGGGGAGCTAAGCTCCCCCTGGCTCCCCCACAGTTCGCACCCTGGGCAGGAGTCTCTCAAATCGCCTCACTACAGGTGCACTAGAGGATATCTCTGTCCTTTTGCAAAACAATATGAAGTAATACCTACACCCCTCGAAAGACGTCTTTGGCAGCTCTGTAGTTTGTGTTATGCAAACATGCACAAAAAGGGACGTTTGATTTATTTTTCTCTCCTCCTGTTATATATAGTTCAAGAACCATGCCTGAAGTAACGCAATGATTTTGTTATTAGTAACTGTAATGTGATTACTGAAGTTATCAACAGTAATGCGTTACATTACTGCATTACAGACAAAAGTAATCTGATTACAGTAAGTTACTTTGTAACTTTCTAACGCATTACCCCCAACGCTGGTCTTTCCAGGTAAGGGACTGTGTTCATTTTGTTATGTTGATCAAGCTGCTTGACCCTTTACACTATCATTAATAAGAAAGATCTTGCATCTAACTTAATGATATGCCTCATGCGGTGTCATTACTATACAGCATGAGGCATATCGTTAACATTACCATATCTGACATTTCTTGGAAGAAACAGATTTATGGACTTAATTAATCTAGAATCCACTGATAATAAGAGACAAAGTAGCAAAAAAACAGCTGGAACACACTACAAAAACATGCAGGCAGCACTTTAACATTTAAGATGAAACAGAAACATTACTTTTGTGTTGCTGTCAGAAGGAATTCCCAAAAGATTTTCAGTGTGAATGTCGCTGGTCAATCATCTAGATTGTTTTCTGTCGTTTTAACTTCTCTCAAGTTAAACCCAGACAGAAATTAATGGTTGTCTGTGTCTATGTGTCAGGCGACCTGTCCAGGTGTAACACGCCTCTCGCCCAGTGTCAGCTGGCATCTGCTTCAGAAGTTCACGTAGACCAATATAATGGAGGTTCCTTTTTGTTACTCTTTAACAAGTGAAAATATGTAATGAACCAGCAGCTCCATCCTAAAAACATCCACATCACTCATCAGAAGCCTGGTTGACATGTGCATCAGGGCCAAGACTTTTCTGTGTTTTTCCGTATTAATCTGTTAACAGTGATTATCAGTCTGCCCCGTTACTGTCTTTTAACAAGAAAAAGAGAGGTTTTGGTTTTTGTTTGGTACAACAGGCTCTGGAGCCTCTTGCTGTGTTTACTGCTGACAATATCTACATGGCAGAATGAGTATAAAGGGTTCCTGAGTGATTTGGAAGAGGCTGCCAGAGAGACAGCCATTTTTTGTGTGTAGTTGTTTGTCTATCAATTAGAGTGTCGATTACTAAATGTGTTTGGGCTCCATCTTGCCGCTGGCAAAGAACAGAGCTGTCTAGAGACACACCTACAGGAGGTTTCCAGCCAAAATCACTTTCAAAACATTCCTGCTCAATAAACACCATCAGGGCTCTAACAGCCAAACCACATACTG
The DNA here is from genome assembly GCF_014851395.1 of Micropterus salmoides. NCBI lineage: Eukaryota > Metazoa > Chordata > Actinopteri > Centrarchiformes > Centrarchidae > Micropterus > Micropterus salmoides. The sequence goes on along the minus strand of NW_024042417.1, from coordinate 1,332 downwards.
ACATTTTCCATCAAATAGGGAGCTTAGCTCAAAGTCATGTCTGCTGTAGTGTAGTCACTGTAGCAGACAATGTTGGAAATGCAAACAAAATTCAAGTAAAGGAAACTGTGTAAGTGGTGAATAATAATGGTAAACATGTGATGGTTCAAATTTTTGAGAAACTTGAATCTCAACTCACAAACATTTATCGGTTTGTACCAGGTACTATCCACAACTGTTGCGAATGGAAAACCATAAATCTCGCCAGTCAAGTCGAGCAGTGCCGTACCATGTGCTGAAAATGATGACACCATTTGAGATGCAAATTCACCTACAAGGAAAAAGCACTGTCATCATATTTATTTACTGTAGCACAACTCTGATGAATGCAATGAATGCATCAAAATGAGACATGCACGGCTGGCAATGGGGACTGAAAACACAGAACACCTGTCTCCCAAGTAGTGTCATTAGCATTTGCTGAGTTGTGGTAATTTCTGCTTCAGAATGGAACCAAAAAGAAACAGTTGCAAAGAGGGATTTTTTGGGTGTCCGTGGTTCTAAAAGTAAAAATTCTGTTCACTTTCAAAAAATGTAAGTGGAGGAAGTCACTATCTCAAGTTTAATTTCAAAATATAGGAATGATCCAATCACATAGCTTAAAAATTTTACAACACCAGTACCAAACCAGTACACATGAAGTTTTTTTTTTGTTTGAATGAGAAAGGAGTGAAAAAGTTCAGTGACCTCTGTGAGTGAAAACAAATTCAAGTAAAATTTTTGATACGTTTGTTGAAAGTAAATTTGTAAAGAAAATTCTGTTCATCATTTTGAGAAGAAGAACTGAATTGAAAGATCTCCTTTAGTGGTGAGACGCAAACCAAATACTCCAAATACACAAAAGTAAGAAGTAGAAAACGAGTAAGGAGTCAGCTTAAACACGTCACTAAACAACAGTAAAGACTCAAAAGGAAAACAGCTGATGCGCCACAAAAGCGTTGAATTGATAAGTGATGTGAATAGCAAATAAATATGTACAGCTTAGTGTTATAGGATATCAGGAGTGAAACAAACGGTTAGCCAAGCTTGTGGTGAGAAACTTACAACAGTGAGGAACGTGCTGAAACTGCAGTCGATGTGGGGGCTGTTAAAATCACACATAAGGAAAAAAAGAGGCATGCCCTTCTCTTCTTCCGGTGTGTTGCTTGCATGTTTGGCAAGCAAAGCTATACAAATATCATTCTTCCCCCTCTGGTTACAAAAAGGATCGAAAGCGATACTCGTTTGATGGGATGTTTCAATACTACTCGATTCATGTCTATTTTGTTCAATACCCACCCCTATTAGACACTA
>NW_024042416.1:0-15774 GCF_014851395.1 Micropterus salmoides | reverse complement strand
CGCCAACCTTAACAATAAGGTTAACCAACCAATTGGCCTTGGGACACACCCCGGGACTTGATCAATCTCGCGGGGCCTTCCTTGGGAGAGGGTGTCCAGTGATAAGTGGCCGAAACACCCAATGATCTCAAGGCACACTGCTGATGATGTTCCCACAATTTATTGTAACATAAATAACAATGTCTATCGGGCTAATACAGCCTTCTAATCAAATAAATAGGACTACAGAGTAGGATTAATAACTTCTCCAAGGTAAAATCAGACTGATTCCTGGATCCGGACTTCTGGATCTTTCTTCAAATAAGTCAGCCATCACGATGGATTGCAGTCGCTTGACTGCTTCATGCAGCTGTCTCGCGGTCTCCCGGGGGCTGTCATTCTCATCTCTTCCAGGATGTGTTTACAGTCACTTGACTGCTTAATACAGCTGTCTCGCGGTCTCCCGGGGGCTGTCACGGGATCTCCTTTCTGCCACATCTCATCTCTTCCAGGATGTGTTTACAGTCACTTGACTGCTTAATACAGCTGTCTCGCGGTCTCCCGGGGGCTGTCACGGGATCTCCTTTCTGCCACATCTTATTAGCTCATCTCATCCAGGTCATGGTTAAGGTCACTTGACTGCTTCATACAGCTGGCTCGCGGTCTCCCGGGGGCTGTGGGCCACATCTCATCTCTTCCTGGATGTGTTGACGGTCGCTTGACTGCTTCACACAGCTGGCTCGCGGTCTCCCGGGGGCTGTCATAGGGATCTCCTTTCTGCCACATCTCATCCTGACCTTCAGTAGGCTCTTTTGGCCAGCATTCATGGCTTCTATCGCCTTACCGGGGTTTTTTTCTAAACCTAACCATTACAACATAATGCCTAAACCCAACCAATTTCAATTCTCTTCTAACTTTTCTCCGCTGGGTAGGTGCACACGCTGGGAGGGCCTAGAGATACTTGCGCCGGCCAGTGCATTGCCTTTGGCCTCCTACTCCAAACCGTGTTAGTCGGCGGACAGCACGGGGGAGGTCATCGAGATAGAATAATACACCCTAACCCGCCCGTGCCTTCGGATCGCCGGGTTCTCTCTAAGCAAAGGTGCACCAGATGCCTTTTCTCTCTCTCTCTCTCTCCCTCTCTCTCCCACATGTAGCACGTCTCCCCTTCCTCTCTCCCTCTCTGGAGATGAGCGGTGGGGGGGATCCAGGGTACGCCCAGACGGGCGGGTAGTGGTGATGATGTAGTCACATCTCCCATTTCCTTTCCCTGTTGCTGCATACAGTCTTTCCCCTTCTGGATAGTAGCTTAGCTCTTCACAGCTGTCTCATGGACTCATGGGGGCTGTTATAGGCAGTTTCTTCACTTCTCATCCTCTCCTGTGAGCTTGGATCATGCCAGAATTACAGCAGGAAGCTGTGCTTTCCGACAATATATCACACGCCCAGAAAATTACTTCTAGTAGGATTACTTCTTGCTTAGCGGCTTAGACCACGCCCCTTTTGAGTGATTTTGCTCCCTTTTGAGTTATATTCTCGGTTGGGGTCCTTGCAGTTAGGGTTTATATTGGCTATTCAGCCATACTACCTCTCAGCATCCAAAAAGCCCACACTTTACCGTTAAAATACGCTAGTTCTAAAAAATTGATGTTGCACCCTGACTGAGACGTCCATGCAGCAGACTGGAGTTGTCAGCAGACTCCTCCCTCCTTCTTGCTTCCTGGATCTTTACCTCTTGGAGTCGTGCGGTGTAATTGGGACACAAGAGGAGGCTGCGCAAGCTCGAGAGCGCCCCCTGGCCTGTCCCCATGGTTCTCCGCAGCGCCCCCTGCCGGGTCTTCATGGTACTTCAGACAGTGGCTTCACAGCGATTCCTCTTTCAACCCATGGATCCATCTCTTTAGACGACAACTTCGTCTTCTCTGTAAGTGACTGCTCAGCTACACAAACATCTCAAGGTTATTAAAACTAAAATAGCACCTTTAATACTAGCTACCGCCAACACTTAACAATAAGGTTAACCAACCAATTGGCCTTGGGACACACCCCGGGACTTGATCAATCTCGGCGGGGCCTTCCTTGGGAGAGGGTGTCCAGTGATAAGTGGCCGAAACACCCAATGATCTCAAGGCACACTGCTGATGATGTTCCCACAATTTATTGTAACATAAATAACAATGTCTATCGGGCTAATACAGCCTTCTAATCAAATAAATAGGACTACAGAGTAGGATTAATAACTTCTCCAAGGTAAAATCAGACTGATTCCTGGATCCGGACTTCTGGATCTTTCTTCAAATAAGTCAGCCATCACGATGGATTGCAGTCGCTTGACTGCTTCATGCAGCTGTCTCGCGGTCTCCCGGGGGCTGTCATTCTCATCTCTTCCAGGATGTGTTACAGTCACTTGACTGCTTAATACAGCTGTCTCGCGGTCTCCCGGGGGCTGTCACGGGGATCTCCTTTCTGCCACATCTCATCTCTTCCAGGATGTGTTTACAGTCACTTGACTGCTTAATACAGCTGTCTCGCGGTCTCCCGGGGGCTGTCACGGGGATCTCCTTTCTGCCACATCTTATTAGCTCATCTCATCCAGGTCATGGTCATGGTCACTTGACTGCTTCATACAGCTGGCTCGCGGTCTCCCGGGGGCTGTCATAGGGATCTCCTTCCTGCCACATCTCATCTCTTCCTGGATGTGTTGACGGTCGCTTGACTGCTTCACACAGCTGGCTCGCGGTCTCCCGGGGGCTGTCATAGGGATCTCCTTTCTGCCACATCTCATCCTGACCTTCAGTAGGCTCTTTTGGCCAGCATTCATGGCTTCTATCGCCTTACCGGGGTTTTTTTCTAAACCTAACCATTACAACATAATGCCTAAACCCAACCAATTTCAATTCTCTTCTAACTTTTCTCCGCTGGGTAGGTGCACACGGCTGGGAGGGCCTAGAGATACTTGCGCCGGCCAGTGCATTGCCTTTGGCCTCCTACTCCAAACCGTGTTAGTCGGCGGACAGCACGGGGGAGGTCATCGAGATAGAATAATACACCCTAACCCGCCCGTGCCTTCGGATCGCCGGGTTCTCTCTAAGCAAAGGTGCACCAGATGCCTTTCTCTCTCTCTCTCTCTCCCTCTCTCTCCCACATGTAGCACGTCTCCCCTTCCTCTCTCCCTCTCTGGAGATGAGCGGTGGGGGGGATCCAGGGTACGCCCAGACGGGCGGGGTAGTGGTGATGATGTAGTCACATCTCCCATTTCCTTTCCCTGTTGCTGCATACAGTCTTTCCCCTTCTGGATAGTAGCTTAGCTCTTCACAGCTGTCTCATGGACTCATGGGGGCTGTTATAGGCAGTTTCTTCACTTCTCATCCTCTCCTGTGAGCTTGGATCATGCCAGAATTACAGCAGGAAGCTGTGCTTTCCGACAATATATCACACGCCCAGAAAATTACTTCTAGTAGGATTACTTCTTGCTTAGCGGCTTAGACCACGCCCCTTTTGAGTGATTTTGCTCCCTTTTGAGTTATATTCTCGGTTGGGGTCCTTGCAGTTAGGGTTTATATTGGCTATTCAGCCATACTACCTCTCAGCATCCAAAAAGCCCACACTTTACCGTTAAAATACGCTAGTTCTAAAAAATTGATGTTGCACCCTGACTGAGACGTCCATGCAGCAGACTGGAGTTGTCAGCAGACTCCTCCCTCCTTCTTGCTTCCTGGATCTTTACCTCTTGGAGTCGTGCGGTGTAATTGGGACACAAGAGGAGGCTGCGCAAGCTCGAGAGCGCCCCCTGGCCTGTCCCCATGGTTCTCCGCAGCGCCCCCTGCCGGGTCTTCATGGTACTTCAGACAGTGGCTTCACAGCGATTCCTCTTTCAACCCATGGATCCATCTCTTTAGACGACAACTTCGTCTTCTCTGTAAGTGACTGCTCAGCTACACAAACATCTCAAGGTTATTAAAACTAAAATAGCACCTTTAATACTAGCTACCGCCAACACTTAACAATAAGGTTAACCAACCAATTGGCCTTGGGACACACCCCGGGACTTGATCAATCTCGGCGGGGCCTTCCTTGGGAGAGGGTGTCCAGTGATAAGTGGCCGAAACACCCAATGATCTCAAGGCACACTGCTGATGATGTTCCCACAATTTATTGTAACATAAATAACAATGTCTATCGGGCTAATACAGCCTTCTAATCAAATAAATAGGACTACAGAGTAGGATTAATAACTTCTCCAAGGTAAAATCAGACTGATTCCTGGATCCGGACTTCTGGATCTTTCTTCAAATAAGTCAGCCATCACGATGGATTGCAGTCGCTTGACTGCTTCATGCAGCTGTCTCGCGGTCTCCCGGGGGCTGTCATTCTCATCTCTTCCAGGATGTGTTTACAGTCACTTGACTGCTTAATACAGCTGTCTCGCGGTCTCCCGGGGGCTGTCACGGGGATCTCCTTTCTGCCACATCTCATCTCTTCCAGGATGTGTTTACAGTCACTTGACTGCTTAATACAGCTGTCTCGCGGTCTCCCGGGGGCTGTCACGGGGATCTCCTTTCTGCCACATCTTATTAGCTCATCTCATCCAGGTCATGGTTAAGGTCACTTGACTGCTTCATACAGCTGGCTCGCGGTCTCCCGGGGGCTGTCATAGGGATCTCCTTCCTGCCACATCTCATCTCTTCCTGGATGTGTTGACGGTCGCTTGACTGCTTCACACAGCTGGCTCGCGGTCTCCCGGGGGCTGTCATAGGGATCTCCTTTCTGCCACATCTCATCCTGACCTTCAGTAGGCTCTTTTGGCCAGCATTCATGGCTTCTATCGCCTTACCGGGGTTTTTTTCTAAACCTAACCATTACAACATAATGCCTAAACCCAACCAATTTCAATTCTCTTCTAACTTTTCTCCGCTGGGTAGGTGCACACGGCTGGGAGGGCCTAGAGATACTTGCGCCGGCCAGTGCATTGCCTTTGGCCTCCTACTCCAAACCGTGTTAGTCGGCGGACAGCACGGGGGAGGTCATCGAGATAGAATAATACACCCTAACCCGCCCGTGCCTTCGGATCGCCGGGTTCTCTCTAAGCAAAGGTGCACCAGATGCCTTTCTCTCTCTCTCTCTCTCCCTCTCTCTCCCACATGTAGCACGTCTCCCCTTCCTCTCTCCCTCTCTGGAGATGAGCGGTGGGGGGGATCCAGGGTACGCCCAGACGGGCGGGGTAGTGGTGATGATGTAGTCACATCTCCCATTTCCTTTCCCTGTTGCTGCATACAGTCTTTCCCCTTCTGGATAGTAGCTTAGCTCTTCACAGCTGTCTCATGGACTCATGGGGGCTGTTATAGGCAGTTTCTTCACTTCTCATCCTCTCCTGTGAGCTTGGATCATGCCAGAATTACAGCAGGAAGCTGTGCTTTCCGACAATATATCACACGCCCAGAAAATTACTTCTAGTAGGATTACTTCTTGCTTAGCGGCTTAGACCACGCCCCTTTTGAGTGATTTTGCTCCCTTTTGAGTTATATTCTCGGTTGGGGTCCTTGCAGTTAGGGTTTATATTGGCTATTCAGCCATACTACCTCTCAGCATCCAAAAAGCCCACACTTTACCGTTAAAATACGCTAGTTCTAAAAAATTGATGTTGCACCCTGACTGAGACGTCCATGCAGCAGACTGGAGTTGTCAGCAGACTCCTCCCTCCTTCTTGCTTCCTGGATCTTTACCTCTTGGAGTCGTGCGGTGTAATTGGGACACAAGAGGAGGCTGCGCAAGCTCGAGAGCGCCCCCTGGCCTGTCCCCATGGTTCTCCGCAGCGCCCCCTGCCGGGTCTTCATGGTACTTCAGACAGTGGCTTCACAGCGATTCCTCTTTCAACCCATGGATCCATCTCTTTAGACGACAACTTCGTCTTCTCTGTAAGTGACTGCTCAGCTACACAAACATCTCAAGGTTATTAAAACTAAAATAGCACCTTTAATACTAGCTACCGCCAACACTTAACAATAAGGTTAACCAACCAATTGGCCTTGGGACACACCCCGGGACTTGATCAATCTCGGCGGGGCCTTCCTTGGGAGAGGGTGTCCAGTGATAAGTGGCCGAAACACCCAATGATCTCAAGGCACACTGCTGATGATGTTCCCACAATTTATTGTAACATAAATAACAATGTCTATCGGGCTAATACAGCCTTCTAATCAAATAAATAGGACTACAGAGTAGGATTAATAACTTCTCCAAGGTAAAATCAGACTGATTCCTGGATCCGGACTTCTGGATCTTTCTTCAAATAAGTCAGCCATCACGATGGATTGCAGTCGCTTGACTGCTTCATGCAGCTGTCTCGCGGTCTCCCGGGGGCTGTCATTCTCATCTCTTCCAGGATGTGTTTACAGTCACTTGACTGCTTAATACAGCTGTCTCGCGGTCTCCCGGGGGCTGTCACGGGGATCTCCTTTCTGCCACATCTCATCTCTTCCAGGATGTGTTTACAGTCACTTGACTGCTTAATACAGCTGTCTCGCGGTCTCCCGGGGGCTGTCACGGGGATCTCCTTTCTGCCACATCTTATTAGCTCATCTCATCCAGGTCATGGTTAAGGTCACTTGACTGCTTCATACAGCTGGCTCGCGGTCTCCCGGGGGCTGTCATAGGGATCTCCTTCCTGCCACATCTCATCTCTTCCTGGATGTGTTGACGGTCGCTTGACTGCTTCACACAGCTGGCTCGCGGTCTCCCGGGGGCTGTCATAGGGATCTCCTTTCTGCCACATCTCATCCTGACCTTCAGTAGGCTCTTTTGGCCAGCATTCATGGCTTCTATCGCCTTACCGGGGTTTTTTTCTAAACCTAACCATTACAACATAATGCCTAAACCCAACCAATTTCAATTCTCTTCTAACTTTTCTCCGCTGGGTAGGTGCACACGGCTGGGAGGGCCTAGAGATACTTGCGCCGGCCAGTGCATTGCCTTTGGCCTCCTACTCCAAACCGTGTTAGTCGGCGGACAGCACGGGGGAGGTCATCGAGATAGAATAATACACCCTAACCCGCCCGTGCCTTCGGATCGCCGGGTTCTCTCTAAGCAAAGGTGCACCAGATGCCTTTTCTCTCTCTCTCTCTCTCCTCTCTCTCCCACATGTAGCACGTCTCCCCTTCCTCTCTCCCTCTCTGGAGATGAGCGGTGGGGGGGATCCAGGGTACGCCCAGACGGGCGGGGTAGTGGTGATGATGTAGTCACATCTCCCATTTCCTTTCCCTGTTGCTGCATACAGTCTTTCCCCTTCTGGATAGTAGCTTAGCTCTTCACAGCTGTCTCATGGACTCATGGGGGCTGTTATAGGCAGTTTCTTCACTTCTCATCCTCTCCTGTGAGCTTGGATCATGCCAGAATTACAGCAGGAAGCTGTGCTTTCCGACAATATATCACACGCCCAGAAAATTACTTCTAGTAGGATTACTTCTTGCTTAGCGGCTTAGACCACGCCCCTTTTGAGTGATTTTGCTCCCTTTTGAGTTATATTCTCGGTTGGGGTCCTTGCAGTTAGGGTTTATATTGGCTATTCAGCCATACTACCTCTCAGCATCCAAAAAGCCCACACTTTACCGTTAAAATACGCTAGTTCTAAAAAATTGATGTTGCACCCTGACTGAGACGTCCATGCAGCAGACTGGAGTTGTCAGCAGACTCCTCCCTCCTTCTTGCTTCCTGGATCTTTACCTCTTGGAGTCGTGCGGTGTAATTGGGACACAAGAGGAGGCTGCGCAAGCTCGAGAGCGCCCCCTGGCCTGTCCCCATGGTTCTCCGCAGCGCCCCCTGCCGGGTCTTCATGGTACTTCAGACAGTGGCTTCACAGCGATTCCTCTTTCAACCCATGGATCCATCTCTTTAGACGACAACTTCGTCTTCTCTGTAAGTGACTGCTCAGCTACACAAACATCTCAAGGTTATTAAAACTAAAATAGCACCTTTAATACTAGCTACCGCCAACACTTAACAATAAGGTTAACCAACCAATTGGCCTTGGGACACACCCCGGGACTTGATCAATCTCGGCGGGGCCTTCCTTGGGAGAGGGTGTCCAGTGATAAGTGGCCGAAACACCCAATGATCTCAAGGCACACTGCTGATGATGTTCCCACAATTTATTGTAACATAAATAACAATGTCTATCGGGCTAATACAGCCTTCTAATCAAATAAATAGGACTACAGAGTAGGATTAATAACTTCTCCAAGGTAAAATCAGACTGATTCCTGGATCCGGACTTCTGGATCTTTCTTCAAATAAGTCAGCCATCACGATGGATTGCAGTCGCTTGACTGCTTCATGCAGCTGTCTCGCGGTCTCCCGGGGGCTGTCATTCTCATCTCTTCCAGGATGTGTTTACAGTCACTTGACTGCTTAATACAGCTGTCTCGCGGTCTCCCGGGGGCTGTCACGGGGATCTCCTTTCTGCCACATCTCATCTCTTCCAGGATGTGTTTACAGTCACTTGACTGCTTAATACAGCTGTCTCGCGGTCTCCCGGGGGCTGTCACGGGGATCTCCTTTCTGCCACATCTTATTAGCTCATCTCATCCAGGTCATGGTTAAGGTCACTTGACTGCTTCATACAGCTGGCTCGCGGTCTCCCGGGGGCTGTCATAGGGATCTCCTTCCTGCCACATCTCATCTCTTCCTGGATGTGTTGACGGTCGCTTGACTGCTTCACACAGCTGGCTCGCGGTCTCCCGGGGGCTGTCATAGGGATCTCCTTTCTGCCACATCTCATCCTGACCTTCAGTAGGCTCTTTTGGCCAGCATTCATGGCTTCTATCGCCTTACCGGGGTTTTTTTTCTAAACCTAACCATTACAACATAATGCCTAAACCCAACCAATTTCAATTCTCTTCTAACTTTTCTCCGCTGGGTAGGTGCACACGGCTGGGAGGGCCTAGAGATACTTGCGCCGGCCAGTGCATTGCCTTTGGCCTCCTACTCCAAACCGTGTTAGTCGGCGGACAGCACGGGGGAGGTCATCGAGATAGAATAATACACCCTAACTTCTCCAATGTAAAATCAGACTGATTCCTGGATCCGGATTTCTGGATCTTTCTTCAAATGAGTCAGCCATCACGATGGATTGCAGTCACTTGACTGCTTCATGCAGCTGTCTCGCGGTCTCCCGGGGGCTGTCATTCTCATCTCATCCAGTTCGTGGTTAAGGTCACTTGACTGCTTCATACAGCTGGCTCGCGGTCTCCCGGGGCTGTCATAGGGATCTCCTTCCTGCCACATCTCATCTCTTCCAGGATGTTTTACAGTCACTTGACTGCTTAATACAGCTGTCTCGCGGTCTCCCGGGGGCTGTCATAGGGATCTCCTTCCTGCCACATCTCATCTCTTCCTGGATGTGTTGACGGTCGCTTGACTGCTTCATACAGCTGGCTCGCGGTCTCCCGGGGGCTGTCATAGGGATCCCTTCCTGCCACATCTCATCTCATCTCACCCAGGTCGTGGTTACGGTCACTTGACTGCTTCATACAGCTGTCTCGCGGTCTCCCGGGGGCTGTCACAGGGATCTCCTTTCTGCCACATCTCATCCTGACCTTCAGTAGGCTCTTTTGGCCAGCATTCATGGCTTCTATCGCCTTGCCGGTGGTTTTTTTCTAAACATAACCATTACAACATTATGCCTAAACCCAACCAATTTCAATTCTCTTCTAACTTTTCTCCGCTGGGTAGGTGCACACAGCTGGGAGGGCCTAGAGATACTTGCGCCGGCCAGTGCATTGCCTTTGGCCTCCTACTCCAAACCGTGTTAGTCGGCGGACAGCACGGGGGAGGTCATCGAGATAGAATAATACACCCTAACCCTAACCCTAACCCTAACCCAGACTGGCTAACGCAGAGCTTTGTAAGACGTTAGCCAGCTCTTTTTCCCTTCCCCTAACCAGCCAGCGCCGTGTGTGTCCTCTAGAGGGCCTCACGGGGGTGGAGACACTCTTACCCAGCCCAAATCCCTCACCTTAACCTCAGTACTCACCGTGACTCACTGAAATCCTCAATTGGAAAAGACTCAAGCAGAAGAATCCTGGAAACCTAAAATAGACAGCCTCAAGCTGAAGTTAAAAAGGAAAATATTGACCGTGTTCGAACCTCATTCAAGTGAAACCTAAAGAAAAAGGACACTTAAAGATGCCACTCTGCAAAGCCTGATGAAGGACAAATAGTTCTCCGAAACGTTGCAACAAGGCAGAGTGAAGCAGGACCAAGTAGGCCTGGATTAATAGGACAGGAAGATAGGAAAATTCATCGTAAGACATCCAAGTAGGATGCAGAAATTACAGGATTCGTGAAGTCCAATTTTTTGAACACATGCAAAGGTAATGCACTTTTGTCATTTATTATGGGAAATGTGGGAAATGCTTCAAAACTCAAACAAGGAGGGAGTGTTTTTGCCTTTCTGGGGACTCTGGAGGCGCATCACAGGACAGTGCACCAGACTGGCTAACGCAGAGCTTTGTAAGACGTTAGCCAGCTCTTTTTCCCTTCCCTAACCAGCCAGCGCCGTGTGTGTCCTCTAGAGGGCCTCACGGGGGTGGAGACACTCTTACCCAGCCCAAATCCCTCACCTTAACCTCAGTACTCACCGTGACTCACTGAAATCCTCAATTGGAAAAGACTCAAGCAGAAGAATCCTGGAAACCTAAAATAGACAGCCTCAAGCTGAAGTTAAAAAGGAAAATATTGACCGTGTTCGAACCTCATTCAAGTGAAACCTAAAGAAAAAGGACACTTAAAGATGCCACTCTGCAAAGCCTGATGAAGGACAAATAGTTCTCCGAAACGTTGCAACAAGGCAGAGTGAAGCAGGACCAAGTAGGCCTGGATTAATAGGACAGGAAGATAGGAAAATTCATCGTAAGACATCCAAGTAGGATGCAGAAATTACAGGATTCGTGAAGTCCAATTTTTTGAACACATGCAAAGGTAATGCACTTTTGTCATTTATTATGGGAAATGTGGGAAATGCTTCAAAACTCAAACAAGGAGGGAGTGTTTTTGCCTTTCTGGGGACTCTGGAGGCGCATCACAGGACAGTGCACCAGACTGGCTAACGCAGAGCTTTGTAAGACGTTAGCCAGCTCTTTTTCCCTTCCCCTAACCAGCCAGCGCCGTGTGTGTCCTCTAGAGGGCCTCACGGGGGTGGAGACACTCTTACCCAGCCCAATCCCTCACCTTAACCTCAGTACTACCGTGACTCACTGAAATCCTCAATTGGAAAAGACTCAAGCAGAAGAATCCTGGAAACCTAAAATAGACAGCCTCAAGCTGAAGTTAAAAAGGAAATATTGACCGTGTTCGAACCTCATTCAAGTGAAACCTAAAGAAAAAGGACACTTAAAGATGCCACTCTGCAAAGCCTGATGAAGGACAATAGTTCTCCGAAACGTTGCAACAAGGCAGAGTGAAGCAGGACCAAGTAGGCCTGGATTAATAGGACAGGAAGATAGGAAAATTCATCGTAAGACATCCAAGTAGGATGCAGAAATTACAGGATTCGTGAAGTCCAATTTTTTGAACACATGCAAAGGTAATGCACTTTTGTCATTATTATGGGAAATGTGGGAAATGCTTCAAAACTCAAACAAGGAGGGAGTGTTTTTGCCTTTCTGGGGACTCTGGAGGCGCATCACAGGACAGTGCACCAGACTGGCTAACGCAGAGCTTTGTAAGACGTTAGCCAGCTCTTTTCCCTTCCCCTAACCAGCCAGCGCCGTGTGTGTCCTCTAGAGGGCCTCACGGGGGTGGAGACACTCTTACCCAGCCCAAATCCCTCACCTTAACCTCAGTACTTACCGTGACTCACTGAAATCCTCAATTGGAAAAGACTCAAGCAGAAGAATCCTGGAAACCTAAAATAGACAGCCTCAAGCTGAAGTTAAAAAGGAAAATATTGACCGTGTTCGAACCTCATTCAAGTGAAACCTAAAGAAAAAGGACACTTAAAGATGCCACTCTGCAAAGCCTGATGAAGGACAAATAGTTCTCCGAAACGTTGCAACAAGGCAGAGTGAAGCAGGACCAAGTAGGCCTGGATTAATAGGACAGGAAGATAGGAAAATTCATCGTAAGACATCCAAGTAGGATGCAGAAATTACAGGATTCGTGAAGTCCAATTTTTTGAACACATGCAAAGGTAATGCACTTTTGTCATTTATTATGGGAAATGTGGGAAATGCTTCAAAACTCAAACAAGGAGGGAGTGTTTTTGCCTTTCTGGGGACTCTGGAGGCGCATCACAGGACAGTGCACCAGACTGGCTAACGCAGAGCTTTGTAAGACGTTAGCCAGCTCTTTTTCCCTTCCCCTAACCAGCCAGCGCCGTGTGTGTCCTCTAGAGGGCCTCACGGGGGTGGAGACACTCTTACCCAGCCCAAATCCCTCACCTTAACCTCAGTACTCACCGTGACTCACTGAAATCCTCAATTGGAAAAGACTCAAGCAGAAGAATCCTGGAAACCTAAAATAGACAGCCTCAAGCTGAAGTTAAAAAGGAAAATATTGACCGTGTTCGAACCTCATTCAAGTGAAACCTAAAGAAAAAGGAACTTAAAGATGCCACTCTGCAAAGCCTGATGAAGGACAAATAGTTCTCCGAAACGTTGCAACAAGGCAGAGTGAAGCAGGACCAAGTAGGCCTGGATTAATAGGACAGGAAGATAGGAAAATTCATCGTAAGACATCCAAGTAGGATGCAGAAATTACAGGATTCGTGAAGTCCAATTTTTTGAACACATGCAAAGGTAATGCACTTTTGTCATTTATTATGGGAAATGTGGGAAATGCTTCAAAACTCAAACAAGGAGGGAGTGTTTTTGCCTTTCTGGGACTCTGGAGGCGCATCACAGGACAGTGCACCAGACTGGCTAACGCAGAGCTTTGTAAGACGTTAGCCAGCTCTTTTTCCCTTCCCCTAACCAGCCAGCGCCGGTGTGTCCTCTAGAGGGCCTCACGGGGTGGAGACACTCTTACCCAGCCCAAATCCCTCACCTTAACCTCAGTACTCACCGTGACTCACTGAAATCCTCAATTGGAAAAGACTCAAGCAGAAGAATCCTGGAAACCTAAAATAGACAGCCTCAAGCTGAAGTTAAAAAGGAAAATAGACCGTGTTCGAACCTCATTCAAGTGAAACCTAAAGAAAAAGGACACTTAAAGATGCCACTCTGCAAAGCCTGATGAAGGACAAATAGTTCTCCGAAACGTTGCAACAAGGCAGAGTGAAGCAGGACCAAGTAGGCCTGGATTAATAGGACAGGAAGATAGGAAAATTCATCGTAAGACATCCAAGTAGGATGCAGAAATTACAGGATTCGTGAAGTCCAATTTTTGAACACATGCAAAGGTAATGCACTTTTGTCATTATTATGGGAAATGTGGGAAATGCTTCAAAACTCAAACAAGGAGGGAGTGTTTTTGCCTTTCTGGGGACTCTGGAGGCGCATCACAGGACAGTGCACCAGACTGGCTAACGCAGAGCTTTGTAAGACGTTAGCCAGCTCTTTTTCCCTTCCCCTAAACAGCCAGCGCCGTGTGGTCCTCTAGAGGGCCTCACGGGGTGGAGACACTCTTACCCAGCCCAAATCCCTCACCTTAACCTCAGTACTCACCGTGACTCACTGAAATCCTCAATTGGAAAAGACTCAAGCAGAAGAATCCTGGAAACCTAAAATAGACAGCCTCAAGCTGAAGTTAAAAGGAAAAATATTGACCGTGTTCGAACCTCATTCAAGTGAAACCTAAAGAAAAAGGACACTTAAAGATGCCACTCTGCAAAGCCTGATGAAGGACAATAGTTCTCCGAAACGTTGCAACAAGGCAGAGTGAAGCAGGACCAAGTAGGCCTGGATTAATAGGACAGGAAGATAGGAAATTCATCGTAAGACATCCAAGTAGATGCAGAAATTACAGGATTCGTGAAGTCCAATTTTTTGAACACATGCAAAGGTTGCACTTTTGTCATTTATTATGGGAAATGTGGGAAATGCTTCAAAACTCAAACAGGAGGGAGTGTTTTTGCCTTTCTGGGGACTCTGGAGGCGCATCACAGGACAGTGCACCAGACTGGCTAACGCAGAGCTTTGTAAGACGTTTAGCCAGCTCTTTTTCCCTTCCCCTAACCTAACCCCTAACCCCGTCCTCTAGAGGGCCTCACGGGGGTGGAGACACTCTTACCCAGCCCAAATCCCTCACCTTAACCTCAGTACTTACCGTGACTCACTGAAATCCTCAATTGGAAAGAGACTCAAGCAGAAGATCCTGGAAACCTAAAATAGACAGCCTCAAGCTGAAGTTAAAAAGGAAAATTGACCGTGTTCGAACCTCATTCAAGTGAAACCTAAAGAAAAGGACACTTAAAGATGCCACTCTGCAAAGCCTGATGAAGGACAAATAGTTCTCCGAAACGTTGCAACAAGGCAGAGTGAAGCAGGACCAAGTAGGCCTGGATTAATAGGACAGGAAGATAGGAAAATTCATCGTAAGACATCCAAGTAGGATGCAGAAATTAAGGATTCGTGAAGTCCAATTTTTTGAACATGGAAAGGTAATGCACTTTTGTTTTTTATGATGGAATGTGGGAAATGCTTAAAACTCAAACAAGGAGGGAGTGTTTTTGCCTTTCTGGGGACTCTGGAGGCGCATCACAGGACAGTGCACCAGACTGGCTAACGCAGAGCTTTGTAAACGTTAGCCAGCTCTTTTTCCTTCCCCTAACCAGCCAGCGCCGTGTGTGTCCTCTAGAGGGCCTCACGGGGTGGAGACACTCTTACCCAGCCCAAATCCCTCACCTTAACCTCAGTACTTACCGTGACTCATGAAATCCTCAATTGGAAAAGACTCAAGCAGAAGATCCTGGAAACCTAAAATAGACAGCCTCAAGCTGAAGTTAAAAAGGAAAATATTGACCGTGTTCGAACCTCATTCAAGTGAAACCTAAAGAAAAAGGACACTTAAAGATGCCACTCTGCAAAGCCTGATGAAGGACAAATAGTTCTCCGAAACGTTGCAACAAGGCAGTGAAGCAGGACCAAGTAGGCCTGGATTAATAGGACAGGAAGATAGGAAAATTCATCGTAAGACATCCAAGTAGGATGCAGAAATTAAGGATTCGTGAAGTCCAATTTTTGAACAAAGCAAAGGTAATGCACTTTTGTTTTTTATGATGGGTGTGGGAAATGCTTTAAACTCAAACAAGGAAGTGTTTTTGCCTTTCTGGGGACTCTGGAGGCGCATCACAGGACAGTGCACCAGACTGGCTAACGCAGAGCTTGTAAGACGTTAGCCAGCTCTTTTTTCCCTTCCCCTAACCAGCCAGCGCCGTGTGTGTCCTCTAGAGGGCCTCACGGGGTGGAGACACTCTTACCCAGCCCAAATCCCTACCTTAACCTCAGTACTTACCGTGACTCACTGAAATCCTCAATTGGAAAAGACCAAGCAGAAGAATCCTGGAAACCTAAATAGACAGCCTCAAGCTGAAGTTAAAAAGGAAAATATTGACCGTGTTCGAACCTCATTCAAGTGAAACCTAAAGAAAAAGGACACTTAATGCCACTCTGCAAAGCCTGATGAAGGACAATAGTTCTCCGAAACGTTGCAACAAGGCAGAGTGAAGCAGGACAAGTAGGCCTGGATTAATAGGACAGGAAGATAGGAAAATTCATCGTAAACATCCAAGTATGATGCAGAAATTACAAGGATTCGTGAAGTCCAATTTTTTGACAAAGGCAAAGGTAATGCACTTTGTGT
>NW_024042415.1:0-2559 GCF_014851395.1 Micropterus salmoides | reverse complement strand
TACCAACAGGTTTCATTGGGCTGGCAATGACTTAAACAAGTGACAAAGACAGCAAGATATTGTGTTGTGATAAATCTTAACTTCTTCTATGTTGTTGTTTTTTTAATTTGTACTGAAAATGTCATGTCTTCCCACCCTCTGTTGAACCATGGTTGGCATTGTCAAGGAAATGATGTTCCTGGTAAGGGATTAAACATATAATTGAGTTACAACCAACCGTTGTCTTTGAAGAATTTATTAGCAAAAAGAACAAAAACATTTAGATGTTTTCTTACCCCTCATGTGAGACGCTGCATTGCGCTCCTCTACTCTCGTCACACTGTGCTCGTCCTCCAGCGGTGTCGGCAATGCCCATTCACATGTTTTGGGGGGCATCGCTTTGGAAGGAGCTCAGAAAGAAGGGGGTGGGAGTTTCTCTCTTGGATACTTTCAAAATCCAGCAGTTTCTTGCTAATTTCTCAAACTTACCTAACCTGCCTTTAAAGGTTACGTATGTAAGTGGTGAGGGTTGCAAATTGCATGAAATTACAAACCAGCTACATATTTAAGCTACAAAGTTTAATTGGCTGATCTGAGCTTCGTCACTGGAAGCTGCTGTTTTCTTGCTAATTAGTGATCAGCTGATTGTCTCACGAACGTAACGGACAAAGCCAAAACAGAGCGCTGGAGAGAGAGTAACTACATGAAGTTAACACCACAAGTCAAAGCACAGCCCTGGACAATAAACCAATCCAACTAACCGTAGATGATTTTTTCTACCAGGGCAGGAAAGGTTTAGCTGGCTGATGCTTCCATGCTGCCAATTAACGTTACTGATCAACTGATTGTCTTGCTAACATGACCGGCAAAGCCAAACCACTGGCTTGAGAATAAGTAGGCGACATGAAATTAATCCATATTTCACACCACTGACAGGGGGAACACGTCTCTGTGATTATGGCCAGCTTAGCTAAAACTATCAAACAGCTTTCATTTGCATCTCTAAAGTCTGACAAACTTAAGTTAATTACCTGTCCAGCAGAAAACAGACCACTTCAGCACTGATTTGAAAATATCTGACCCACATTATAGCCTTCCATCTGGGAAAATCCAACATCCGTGATTTCTGCCGTCAGCTGTCTGTATCTGTCCCGACTCCGTCTGGCTTCATGGTATAAAGATCCACAGGCTGTCGGCTCTCCTGTTATGTAACATCTGTGCTCGTTCATTTGTTCAAATGTCACTGCTCTTCTTTTAATAAACCAGAAGACTACTCATAGACTGTTTATTACTGTATTATTCCCTTCTTCTTTGGACTATTCAACGTAGTGACAGACATCTACACGTCCAAAATTACACAAGCAGAAGAAGAACGCCGTGATGACGAAACGCACGCTGTAACGCTGTTTGTTTGTTCGTTGTCAGCTATTGTAGAAACATGCTGACAAAATACAGCGACCTCCAAAGAAGGGGGTGCTTGTGGTTATGTAGATATAAATGTCTCATTCTAAAGTAATGAAAACAAAACAGTTCATTATGTAAGATCTTGATACACTACTGAAAACATAGTTATGGATCTTATATTGCATTTCTGTTGATAGATCCTCAGTATAACACTGAACCTTTAAAAGTACAGATTAAAAAAATTACAAAAACTTCTCAATTGCAGTAACTAATTGTAATTTGTTACTTTCCACCTCTGTTACTTATTTAGTATTCAGTACTGAGTGTGTATGTGCTCATTATGTGGTACAGTATGTTGTGTGATTACAAAGATGTGCTCTGTCATTTATGGCTCCACCATGACATCTCACTTCCTGTTTTTCTATGTTGATATAGAGAAAGACAGGAGATGGACTCAAACATCATCGCTTTCAGCACTGTGACAAATCCTTCACAACATCAGGATATTTGAAGATTCATCAGAGTTTTCACACTGGAGAGAAACCGTACAGCTGTGACCAGTGTGGGAAAGCATTCACTAGACTAGTCCATCTAATAAACCACCAAGTGCTCACACTGGAGAGAAACCGTACAAGTGTGAGCAGTGTGGAAAAAGGTTTCCTCAATCAGGTGACCTAAAAGTCCACCAACGTGTTCACACTGGAGAGAAACCATATGGTGTGACCAGTGTGGAAAAAGTTTCACTACATCAGGTAACCTAAAAAGCCACAAGGTTCACGGAGAGAAACCGTACAGCTGTGACCAGTGTGGAAAAGTTTCACTACATCAGGTAACCTAAAACACCACCAACATGTTCACACTGGAGGAGAGAACCGTACAGCTGTGGCCAGTGTGGAACAACTTTCAGTAGATCAGAGTCCCTAAAAAGCCACCAACGTGTTCATGCTGGAGAGAAACCGACTGGTGTGACCAGTGTGGAAAACTTTCACACATCAGGTAACCTAAAAAGCCACCAAGTGTTCACACTGGAGACAAAATACGTGTGACCAGTGTGGAAAAGCTTTCACTATATCAGGTAACCTAAAAATCCACCAACGTGTTCACACTGGAGAGAAACCGTACAAACTGTGGACCAATGTGGCAATCTTATACCAACAGGAGAACCTTTAGAAGACA
>NW_024042414.1:10000-29787 GCF_014851395.1 Micropterus salmoides | reverse complement strand
CTATCAAGGACAGTCTGATAAGAAAACTCTCTAATGAGCATCTTTCCCAGCTGTAACATAATAATAATAAACACCACACCAGTGAAACACTGGTCTATTCTGATGAAGCATGCAGGGTGAAACAGTAACACAGTAAATATCACATTTCCATCACATACTCCTCCCTTGTGATCATTCTTTGATCACTCAAGTATATACAACATTACAAAAGATCATCAGGTCATAGAAAGTCATCATGATGTGATCTACGCAGTTTAACAGAGAAAAAGAATCTGGGTCCTCCTGTCATCCACAGTGGCATGTTATTCTTGTTCATGGAGTGTGATCATTTGAATGGAGCACATTCTCAATAGCTCCTACAATCAGACCTCTGGCACATGGAATAATGCAGCATCCAGAGAGCTACAGCAATCATTAGACCTGCTAGCATGGGCATCACTGAGGCCTTTATTTAGCAAATACAGAATCAGACCGGTCGAACATGTTAGTGTCTACTTCAGAGTTCTCTGCAAGTTCTTCTCGTAGGGAACGCAGTCCTTCCAGCACTCAGTTCACCGAACCATCTGGCTGTATTGTTGGGCACAAACATACAACAGGAGTTATTAAACATTAGCCCAGCAGCCCAGCCTCTTCTGGTGCTTCTCTTGCCTCTAACACTGCTATTTGATGTCAATGCCTGTAGTTACTGTGGTGTTCTGTTGTGGTGGCTTTTGTGCATCATGCTTGTGATGCAAGAACGGCAACAAGGCACTGTTCATGCTGTTGCAATGGCAGCAAACTCAGTGTTGATCCTCGTAGGCCACACATATTGGGTGTCTGACTGGGTCCCATGACGTCTCCTTCCAGAGACAACCATGCTACTCACTCTCAGCAGTGGTGAGACCAGGAGTTTTCCCACTAGCTCCCTTGTGTTGATGTTTGCTGTCTAACAGCTGTGAGTCCGAGACAAGGGGGCCTAACGTTCCCAATCCCTCCTTCACTCACAACACAAGGTGCTGATTGTGCACGCTTGTTGATCTGTTGTTGTACTGGTGCAGGCACCTTCCTGCAGTGGCTGGCGGAATCCACGTAGTTCTTTCCGCCACTTTTCGCTGTGTATGTTGTCAGGAGCACCTTTCCACCTCTGCGCCTTCCAGTGCTTTTCTTCTGAAGTCCTTAACCACCACAGAATCTCCTGGCAGGAGACTGTGCAGTGGTTCTGTCGCTGGGAGGGTAGGGCCTCTTTAACCTGCTGATGTAGACGGACAGAGCAGAGGACAAGTCTGGCAATACTTTAACATTCAATCATTCTCACGTGATGTGTGTCAGGCGGTACTCTGCTCGCTGCCTCTGTCCCTGTTAGTGGAGGGCGCCCTAAAAGAATCATACCTGGTTCTTATCCTGGTTCTCATCAACACCACCGGCAACACCTCTGTTCATGGAAGACCTGTGTCTTCACGATACTTAGCTAGCTTAACCTTCAGCATTCTGTTCTCTACTGCGCCACCGATTGCTGGGTGGTAGGAACAATGTTGTCTCAAATCAGTGCCCATATAAGAGCCAAGTTGTTGTCATGGCTTCACTTCCAAAAGGTGTTCTGTTGTCACTGTCTATTTTTTAAGGCACACCCCAGCATGCAAGATTTCACAAACCAGGGCTTTTCTTATCTTCTTCTATCCATTTTGGAAACATATCAACTATCATCAACAGCACGTATTGACTTTGCTTGGGTTTAGCTAAGACTCCTCATCAGGTGGTCACATGGTTCTTCTGGTGGTGGACGTGCTGCAATGGAGCCTGTAATCCTCTCCCTGTGTTGTGTTCTTAGGTAGACTGAGCATGTTTGACAGAAGTTGTGAGTGTGTTGGGAAACCTTTCATAAACCTGTCTCTTCCTTCATCACAATATTTCATTAGATGTTTTTATTACAGTTTTGCAACCAGCAATCTGTAGTTTTCTAGGAAGGCTAAAACTATAAAGGAAGAAGAAAAATCGGTTAGTGTGAGATTAGGCTCTGGCTGCTGCTCCGTGTAGGAGAGGGAAAACTGTCAACAACAACAAGACAGTAATTCATTCACATGATGTTAGTTCAGTCCATTATATGATGACGTCACTCATTTCACTGTAAATAAAAACAAATGATGGCATATTATTCTGGGTGACACTCTGCTCTGTGTGTGTAAAACAGCCTCTGAGCTTCCAGGCTGTCTGATAACACACCTCACACACAGACTTGTTCTCATCACGTTCCATAGTTTGCATTCAGTTGCCCCTTTTCTCTGTGGAGGAGAGCGCATGGGCTTTTATACTTTTATAGGAGAGCTTTTCCCCATCTTATCTGACTTTATTTTATCCCTTTTATTTTATGTGTATTTTACTAATTTTATATTAATTTTTCATGCTCTTATATTGTTTTTTTTGTATATTCTTTACACTTGTTAAAGCTCTTTGTAACTTGTTTTTGAAAAGTGCTCTACAATAAGGATTATTATTATATTATTATTATATTATGGGCAAAACTCTGGACCATGTTTTAAAAAAAAGGGATTTAACAATAACATCAAACAACAAGGAACGAGCAGGCGGCATTCTTTCCTGTAGAAATGGGTCGTCTGTTAGCGTGCATCACATTTTATCATCAACACGGCAGCAGCTCACAAAGAAACATCCAGCATAACATACAGCAACGACACAGCAAGCAACACGACAATAAGCACCAGGCATCTGGTTTGCTTCCAAGATGTAGTGTCAGAACAGGTCATGTGATCGTCCTTCGGTCAAGTCAAGTGAAAACGTAGGTCAGGTCTTTGTCGTCCCCGAGTACAGGTAGACTATAGAGAGCCATGTCAGTCAGTGAGGCTCTGTCAGCTCAGCTTCGTCAGTTCAAGTCAGTCAAGTGCACTGTTAGTTCACCATGAATCATGGGAGAAAGCTTTCTCTCTCTGTTCAGTCTTTGTCAGTAATGGGATCCCTTGTCCATAAATCATCATCACCTCTTTATGGTGATTGGTTTTTGGCTTGTATGCATTGGGAGAGAGAGCTTTACTCTCATCGTGATCACATTCCCAGAGAAGTTATTCTGTCTAGTCCAGTTGCAGTTAGAGACAGACAGACAGCCTTGTGTGTGGCCATTGTGGGCTAAACGCTTTAGCAACACAATGGTCATCTCAGCACGCTTCTATGGAGGACCGATCCTGACACAGGCAGAAATAAATAATGCTCATAAATAAATAAGCATCCAATTAAATACACACAAAATAAAGTAAATAATAAGCTGCAAGCAGCGTTGGGCGGGCCCTCGCACTTGTAGCGCGTCCGCGTGTGAGCCGGCCGAGTTGCATATTCTGGAGCTCTGCCGGTGCGGCTGTGAATTTGCTACGCGGTTCCGACGCCGCATGAAGGTGCTATATGTCACTTCCTGTGTCCCCTATGTGGAGCTACATAGCACTTGCCGCTATATAAACCGGTATTGGCGTGTAGATGTCTGCGGGGTGGAAGAGTTATCAAGCACGTAAAGTTTGTTTCAGATGTGAGCATGTACACTGAACAATAATGTACCCAAACAATAAAATAAATTCCTTTTATATTTCCCTGCCTTGTTGTTTATGTGTACATACAGAGGAAGAATGTGAGAACAGCACACATTTCATCGTTACTGTGTGTTAGAGCATGGGAGAACAGTGGATACTTTTAATACAGCCCACACCCCTAATACTGTGTAACTATAACAAGTAGAACAGAAGAAAAAGATGTTCTTTCTTTACAACTGTCTGCATAGCTTATTCATATTGTATAATGAATGAAAATAAATAGGCCTACTAGGCTCCTCTCTACTTTGACATTTAAGATTAGCTTGTTTGATCCACCTTCATACACATGTGACATTACTGTACAACTAAGAAAGGTGAGTTGTTTTCTGCTCCAGCCTGCCTAAAAGAAAAGCGTTTTTGGGATTAAATGGACTTTATTAGCTGCTGCAGTGCAGGATGAACTCAGAACAGACCCATTTCTCACCTTATTATTCTAAATCATGCAATGAAGAAGAAGAAATGCATAATAAATCCTGGGACAAAATCTGTCCACAAATACTGTACAGCATGTAGTCTGATGAACAAGACTTGTGTTATAGCTGACTTGGGCAGTGAAATGTTTAATTTTTTAATTCATGTGGTCATAGTTGTCCACACTCAAATCAGAATATAAGAAGAAATGTTTTATACCACTTCAAGAAGGCTTCCTATCAGAAAGGTAGGAAGGTATTTCAAATGTACAACTGCAGTACTTAAATCTAAGTAAAGTAATTTCCCTGACATTACTGTGTTACGCATGTAACAGTTTTGTAATTCCTGTGAGTATAATCCAATCAATCTTATTTCATACTGTATATCCGTTGTGTAATTTGATAAATTGTGTTGTATGTGGTGCTCGCATCGGTACTACTGAGACTTCATTGCCCTCTTCAGAGAAGACTCTGACATGCGTCTTTGTAAAGAGAGAAACGGACAGAAAAAGTCTCTAACTCTGCCTGTCAGCTCGCTCTGCTCCGTTAAAACTGAATTTACCATACAGAATTGAATACGAGTGCACTCCAGATTTAGCTGCAGCCAGCTGACCGTGTGCTTCTCCCTATACCACAGTTCTGTGTCCATGCATGCAGCAAACTGAAAGCACTGTCTGTCGGAGCGTCTACGTGAAAAGAGAAGGAAGACATGGCTGGTAGTATTGTCTTCAGAGTTGTTAAACACCTCAGCGCACTGAAGGAAGCCATCTGACTGTGTGAGGGGCAAGATCGTTGATGTCTGCAGGCAGAGTAGGAGCTCTCCTGTCTGACTGGTCCACCAATAGCAGAGAAGATGACCCCTTGAGACACAGCCCCTCCTCATTTGCATAATGAGGCAGAAATGCATACAAAAATTTTAAAAAGACAGGCAGAAATAAATACCATGGGTGAAAATAAATAAGGTAAATAAATACAAAGGAAGAATAAAACAGACAAAAATATTAAAACACACACATAAATAAATACATTAAAAAAATTAGTAATAAATAAAGTTGAATAAACAAATAAGGTAATTATAACAAAGGTGAATAAGTAAAGGCACTAATTAAATATATACATTGATGTCTCCTTGTATAATTTAATTACTACCTACATTTATTTATTTACTTTATTTTTTTGTGCATTTAATTGGATGCTTATTTATTTATTGAGCATTTATTTATTTCTGTATTTATTTCTGGCTGTGTCAGGATAGGTCCTCCATAGCGGGGTGGGAGAGTTATCAAGCACGTAAAGTTTGGTTCAGATGTTAGCATGTACACTGAAGCTACGTCAACTTCCGTGTCATGGCGAAGAGTTGATCTTTGACGCCACGCCACGGACACGCCCATTGACGAAAACTTGCAAATAGCACAACTTTTCATCTTCAATGCCTTTAGAAGGCACAGCAGAAATTTGAGGTCGGTCGGACTAAATCCCTAGGAGGAGTTCGTTAAAGTACGAAGTGTGTAAATCATCCAAAATGACGTAAAATTCAAAATGGCCGACTTCCTGTTGGGTTTAGGCTATGGCTCCAAGAGACTTTTTTGTGCGTCTGGACAAGATACACGTACCACAGAAAATTCGTGCACGTAGGTGAAACATGCGGCGGGGGCTGCTTCGTTAAAGGTCACTTTCTATTGCCAGCAGGTGGCGCTATGACTGTGGGTGAATGTCGGCATGTACATGTGTTCAGGGCGGGACTCTCATCCTAGATGTACAGTTTGGTCCAGATGTGAGCATGTACACTGAAGTTACAACAACTTCCTGTTTCATAGCGAATCATCGACGCCACGGACACGCCCATTGACGAAAACGCGCAAATAGCACAACTTTTCATCGTCAATGCCTTTAGAAGGCACAGCAGAAATTTGACGTCGATCCGACTAAATCCCTAGGAGGAGTTCGTTAAAGTACGAAGTGTGTAAATCATCCAAAAATGGCCGTAAAATTCAAAATGGCCGACTTCCTGTTGACTTTAGGCTATGGGTTCTTGAGGCTTTTTTGTGCGTCTTGATATGATACATGTCCCCAGAAAATTTCGTACATGTAGGTTGAACGTGAACGAGGGGCTAATTTTTTCCAATTTTCTAGGTGGCGCTAGCGAGTCATTTTGCAACGCCCATGTGCGAAACTTGTAGAATACGAAATTTTTCACCGGTTCTGACATGTTTGCAAATTTTGGTGAGTTTTCGAGAATGTTTAGGCCATGTCAGTTGAGCCTACTTTGCAGAAAAAAGAAAAATTAAAGCTGCAAGCAGCGTTGGGCGGGCCCTCGCACTTGTAAGCGCGTCCGCGCGTGAGCCGGCCGAGTTGCATATTCTGGAGCTCTGCCGGTGCGGCTGTGAATTTCTACGCGGTTATGTCGCCGCATGAAGGTGCTATATGTCACTTCCTGTGTCCCCTATGTGGAGCTACATAGCACTTGCCGCTATGAATATAATCGGTATTGACGTGTAGATGTCTGGGGGTCAGAGAGTTATCAAGCACGTAAAGTTTGTTTCAGATGTGAGCATGTACACTGAACAATAATGTACCCAAACAATAAAATAAATTCCTTTTATATTTCCCTGCCTTGTTGTTTATGTGTACATACAGAGGAAGAATGTGAGAACAGCACACATTTCATCGTTACTGTGTGCTGTACCGCAGTTCTGTGTCCATGCATGCAGCAAACTGAAAGCACTGTCTGTCGGAGCGTCTACGTGAAAAGAGAAGGAAGACATTGCTGGTAGTATTGTCTTCAGAGTTGTTAAACACCTCAGCGCACTGAAGGAAGCCATCTGACTGTGTGAGGGGCAAGATCGTTGATGTCTGCAGGCAGAGTAGGAGCTCTCCTGTCTGACTGGTCCACCAATAGCAGAGAAGATGACCCCTTGAGACACAGCCCCTCCTCATTTGCATAATGAGGCAGAAATGCATACAAAAATTTAAAAAGACAGGCAGAAATAAATACCATGGGTGAAAATAAATAAGGTAAATAAATACAAAGGAAGAATAAAACAGACAAAAATATTAAAACACACACATAAATAAATACATTAAAAAAATTAGTAATAAATAAAGTTGAATAAACAAATAAGGTAATTATAACAAAGGTGAATAAGTAAAGGCACTAATTAAAATATACATTTATGTCTCCTTGTATAATTTAATTACTACCTACATTTATTTATTTACTTTATTTTTTGTGTATTTAATTGGATGCTTATTTATTTATTGAGCATTTATTTATTTCTGTATTTATTTCTGACTGTGTCAGGATCGGTCCTCCATAGCGGGGTGGGAGAGTTATCAAGCACGTAAAGTTTGGTTCAGATGTGAGCATGTACACTGAAGTTACAACAACTTCCTGTGTCATGGCGAAGACTTGATCTCTGACGCCACGCCACGGACACACCCATTGACGAAAACTCGCAAATAGCACAACTTTTCATCTTCAATGCCTTTAGAAGGCACAGCACAAATTTGAAGTCGGTCGGACTAAATCCCTAGGAGGAGTTCGTTAAAGTACGAAGTGTGTAAATCATCCAAAATTTGACGTAAAATTCAAAATGGCCGACTTCCTGTTGATTTTAGGGCATCGCTCCAAGAGGCTTTTTTGTGCGTCTGGACAAGATACACGTACCACAGAAAATTCGTGCACGTAGGTAAAACGTGCGGCGGGGGCTGCTTCGTTAAAAGTCACTTCCTGTTGCCAGCAGGTGGCGCTATGACTGTCTGTGAATGTCAGCATGTACATGTGTTCAGGGCGGGACTCTCATCCTACATGTACAGTTTGGTCCAGATGTGAGCATGTACACTGAAGTTACGACAACTTCCGTGTCATGGCGAAGAGTTGATCTTTGACGCCACGCCACGGACACGCCCATTGACGAAAACTTGCAAATAGCACAACTTTTCATCTTCAATGCCTTTAGAAGGCACAGCACAAATTTGAGGTCGGTCGGACTAAATCCCTAGGAGGAGTTCGTTAAAGTACGAAGTGTGTAAATCATCCAAAATTTGACGTAAAATTCAAAATGGCCGACTTCCTGTTGATTTAGGGCATCGCTCCAAGAGGCTTTTTTGTGCGTCTGGACAAGATACACGTACCACAGAAAATTCGTGCACGTAGGTAAACGTGCGGCGGGGGCTGCTTCGTTAAAAGTCACTTCCTGTTGCCAGCAGGTGGCGCTATGACTGTGTGAATGTCAGCATGTACATGTGTTCAGGGCGGGACTCTCATCCTACATGTACAGTTTGGTCCAGATGTGAGCATGTACACTGAAGTTACGACAACTTCCGTGTCATGGCGAAGAGCTGATCTTTGACGCCACGCCACGGACACGCCCATTGACGAAAACTTGCAAATAGCACAACTTTTCATCTTCAATGCCTTTAGAAGGCACAGCACAAATTTGAGGTCGGTCGGACTAAATCCCTAGGAGGAGTTCGTTAAAGTACGAAGTGTGTAAATCATCCAAAATTTGACGTAAAATTCAAAATGGCCGACTTCCTGTTGTTTAGGCTATGGCTCCAAGAGGCTTTTTTGTGCGTCTGGACAAGATACACGTACCACAGAAAATTCGTGCACGTAGGTGAAACGTGCGGCGGGGGCTGCTTCGTTAAAGGTCACTTTCTGTTGCCAGCAGGTGGCGCTATGACTGTGGGTGAATGTCGGCATGTACATGTGTTCAGGGCGGGACTCTCATCCTACATGTACAGTTTGGTCCAGATGTGAGCATGTACACTGAAGTTACAACAACTTCCTGTTTCATTGCGAATCATCGACGCCACGGACACGCCCATTGACGAAAACGCGCAAATAGCACAACTTTTCATCGTCAATGCCTTTAGAAGGCACAGCAGAAATTTGACGTCGATCCGACTAAATCCCTAGGAGGAGTTCGTTAAAGTACGAAGTGTGTAAATCATCCAAAAATGGCCATAAAATTCAAAATGGCCGACTTCCTGTTGACTTTAGGCTATGGGTTCTTGAGGCTTTTTTGTGCGTCTTGATACGATACATGTCCCCAGAAAATTTCGTACATGTAGGTTGAACGTGAACGAGGGGCTAATCATTTCCAATTTTCTAGGTGGCGCTAGCGAGTCATTTTGCCACGCCCATGTGCGAAACTTGTAGAATACGAAATTTTTCACCGGTTCTGACATGTTTGCAAATTTTGGTGAGTTTTCGAGTATGTTTAGGCCATGTCATTTGGGCCTACTTTGCAGAAAAAAAAAAAAAAAAAAAAAAAGCAAATTCAAAGACCTCGCACGGTCGTGCTCGCCCTAATTAAAGCTGCAAGCAGCGTTGGGCGGGCCCTCGCACTTGTAAGCGCGTCCGCGTGAGCCGGCCGAGTTGCATATTCTGGAGCTCTGCCGGTGCGGCTGTGAATTTCCTACGCGGTTCCGACGCCGCATGAAGTGTTATATGTCACTTCCTGTGTCCCCTATGTGGAGCTACATAGCACTTGCCGCTATGAATATAAATCGGTATTGGCGTGTAGATGTCTGCGGGGTGGGAGAGTTATCAAGCACGTAAAGTTTGTTTCAGATGTGAGCATGTACACTGAACAATAATGTACCCAAACAATAAAATAAATTCCTTTTATATTTCCCTGCCTTGTTGTTTATGTGTACATACAGAGGAAGAATGTGAGAACAGCACACATTTCATCGTTACTGTGTGTTAGAGCATGGGAGAACAGTGGATACTTTTAATACAGCCCACACCCCTAATACTGTGTAACTATAACAAGTAGAGAACAGAAGAAAAAGATGTTCTTTCTTTACAACTGTCTGCATAGCTTATTCATATTGTGTAATGAATGAAAATAAATAGGCCTACTAGGCTCCTCTCTACTTTGACATTTAAGATTAGCTTGTTTGATCCACCTTCATACACATGTGACATTACTGTACAACTTGAGAAAGGTGAGTTGTTTTCTGCTCCAGCCTGCCTAAAAGAAAAGCGTTTTTGGGATTAAATGGACTTTATTAGCTGCTGCAGTGCAGGATGAACTCAGAATAGACCCATTTCTCACCTTATTATTCTAAATCATGCAACGAAGAAGAAGAAATGCATAATAAATCCTGGGACAAAATCTGTCCACAAATACTGTACAGCATGTAGTCTGATGAACAAGACTTGTGTTATAGCTGACTTGGGCAGTGAAATGTTTAATTTTTTAATTCATGTGGTCATAGTTGTCCACAACTCAAATCAGAATATAAGAAGAAATGTTTTATACCACCTCAAGAAGGCTTCCTATCAGAAAGGTAGGAAGGTATTTCAAATGTACAACTGCAGTACTTAAATCTAAGTAAAGTAATTTCCCTGACATTACTGTGTTACGCATGTAACAGGTTTTATACTTCCTGTGAGTATAATCCAATCAATCTTATTTTTACTGTATATCCGTTGTGTAATTTGATAAATTGTGTTGTATGTCGTGCTCGCATCTCAGAGAAGACTCTGACTGCAACATGCGTCTTTGTAAAGAGAGAAACGACAGAAAAAGTCTCTAACTCTGCCTGTCAGCTCGCTCTGCTCCGTTAAAACTGAATTTACCATACAGAATTGAATACGAGTGCACTCCAGATTTAGCTGCAGCCAGCTGACCGTGTGCTTCTCCCTATACCGCAGTTCTGTGTCCATGCATGCAGCAAACTGAAAGCACTGTCTGTCGGAGCGTCTACGTGAAAAGAGAAGGAAGACATTGCTGGTAGTATTGTCTTCAGAGTTGTTAAACACCTCAGCGCACTGAAGGAAGCCATCTGACTGTGTGAGGGGCAAGATCGTTGATGTCTGCAGGCAGAGTAGGAGCTCTCCTGTCTGACTGGTCCACCAATAGCAGAGAAGATGACCCCTTGAGACACAGCCCCTCCTCATTTGCATAATGAGGCAGAAATGCATACAAAAATTTAAAAAGACAGGCAGAAATAAATACCATGGGTGAAAATAAATAAGGTAAATAAATACAAAGGAAGAATAAAACAGACAAAAATATTAAAACACACACATAAATAAATACATTAAAAAAATTAGTAATAAATAAAGTTGAATAAACAAATAAGGTAATTATAACAAAGGTGAATAAGTAAAGGCACTAATTAAAATATAACATTTATGTCTCCTTGTATAATTTAATTACTACCTACATTTATTTATTTACTTTATTTTTTTGTGTATTTAATTGGATGCTTATTTATTTATTGAGCATTTATTTATTTCTGTATTTATTTCTGACTGTGTCAGGATCGGTCCTCCATAACGGGGTGGGAGAGTTATCAAGCACGTAAAGTTTGGTTCAGATGTGAGCATGTACACTGAAGTTACAACAACTTCCTGTGTCATGGCGAAGACTTGATCTCACGCCACACTCGCAAATAGCACAACTTTTCATCTTCAATGCCTTTAGAAGGCACAGCACAAATTTGAAGTCGGTCGGACTAAATCCCTAGGAGGAGTTCGTTAAAGTACGAAGTGTGTAAATCATCCAAAATTTGACGTAAAATTCAAAATGGCCGACTTCCTGTTGTTTAGGGCATCGCTCCAAGAGGCTTTTTTGTGCGTCTGGACAAGATACACGTACCACAGAAAATTCGTGCACGTAGGTGAAACGTGCGGCGGGGGCTGCTTCGTTAAAAGTCACTTCCTGTTGCCAGCAGGTGGCGCTATGACTGTGTGAATGTCAGCATGTACATGTGTTCAGGGCGGGACTCTCATCCTACATGTACAGTTTGGTCCAGATGTGAGCATGTACACTGAAGTTACGACAACTTCCGTGTCATGGCGAAGAGCTGATCTTTGACGCCACGCCACGGACACGCCCATTGACGAAAACTTGCAAATAGCACAACTTTTCATCTTCAATGCCTTTAGAAGGCACAGCACAAATTTGAGGTCGGTCGGACTAAATCCCTAGGAGGAGTTCGTTAAAGTACGAAGTGTGTAAATCATCCAAAATTTGACGTAAAATTCAAAATGGCCGACTTCCTGTTGATTTTAGGGCATCGCTCCAAGAGGCTTTTTTGTGCGTCTGGACAAGATACACGTACCACAGAAAATTCGTGCACGTAGGTGAAACGTGCGGCGGGGGCTGCTTCGTTAAAGTCACTTCCTGTTGCCAGCAGGTGGCGCTATGACTGTGGGTGAATGTCAGCATGTACATGTGTTCAGGGCGGGACTCTCATCCTACATGTACAGTTTGGTCCAGATGTGAGCATGTACACTGAAGTTACGACAACTTCCGTGTCATGGCGAAGAGCTGATCTTTGACGCCACGCCACGGACACGCCCATTGACGAAAACTTGCAAATAGCACAACTTTTCATCTTCAATGCCTTTAGAAGGCACAGCACAAATTTGAGGTCGGTCGGACTAAATCCCTAGGAGGAGTTCGTTAAAGTACGAAGTGTGTAAATCATCCAAAATTTGACGTAAAATTCAAAATGGCCGACTTCCTGTTGGGTTTAGGCTATGGCTCCAAGAGACTTTTTTGTGCGTCTGGACAAGATACACGTACCACAGAAAATTCGTGCACGTAGGTGAAACGTGCGGCGGGGGCTGCTTCGTTAAAGGTCACTTTCTGTTGCCAGCAGGTGGCGCTATGACTGTGGGTGAATGTCGGCATGTACATGTGTTCAGGGCGGGACTCTCATCCTACATGTACAGTTTGGTCCAGATGTGAGCATGTACACTGAAGTTACAACAACTTCCTGTTTCATTGCGAATCATCGACGCCACGGACACGCCCATTGACGAAAACGCGCAAATAGCACAACTTTTCATCGTCAATGCCTTTAGAAGGCACAGCAGAAATTTGACGTCGATCCGACTAAATCCCTAGGAGGAGTTCGTTAAAGTACGAAGTGTGTAAATCATCCAAAAATGGCCGTAAAATTCAAAATGGCCGACTTCCTGTTGACTTTAGGCTATGGGTTCTTGAGGCTTTTTTGTGCGTCTTGATACGATACATGTCCCCAGAAAATTTCGTACATGTAGGTTGAACGTGAACGAGGGGCTAATCATTTCCAATTTTCTAGGTGGCGCTAGCGAGTCATTTTGCCACGCCCATGTGCGAAACTTGTAGAATACGAAATTTTTCACCGGTTCTGACATGTTTGCAAATTTTGGTGAGTTTTCGAGTATGTTTAGGCCATGTCATTTGGGCCTACTTTGCAGAAAAAAAAAAAAAAAAATATATATAATCCGAGCAAATTCAATAGGGACCTCGCACGGTCGTGCTCGGGCCCTAAATAAAGCTGCAAGCAGCGTTGGACGGGCCCTCGCACTTGTAAGCGCGTCCGTCTGTGAGCCGGCCGAGTTGCACATTCTCGAGCTCTGCCGGTGCGGCTGTGAATTGGTTACGCGGTTATGACGCCGCATGAAGGTTTTATATGGCATGTAGGTGAAACGTGCGGCGGGGGCTGCTTCGTTAAAGGTCACTTTCTGTTGCCAGCAGGTGGCGCTATGACTGTGGGTGAATGTCGGCATGTACATGTGTTCAAGGTGGGACTGTCATCCTACATGTACACTTTGGTCCAGATGTGAGCATGTACACTGAAGTTACGACAACTTCCGTGTCATGGCGAAGAGTTGATCTTTGACGCCACGCCACGGACACGCCCATTGACGAAAACTTGCAAATAGCACAACTTTTCATCTTCAATGCCTTTAGAAGGCACAGCACAAATTTGAAGTCGGTCGGACTAAATCCCTAGGAGGAGTTCGTTAAAGTACGAAGTGTGTAAATCATCCAAAATTTGACGTAAAATTCAAAATGGCCGACTTCCTGTTGGGTTTAGGCTATGGCTCCAAGAGACTTTTTTGTGCGTCTGGACAAGATACACGTACCACAGAAAATTCGTGCACGTAGGTGAAACGTGCGGCGGGGGCTGCTTTGTTAAAAGTCACTTTCTATTGCCAGCAGGTGGCGCTATGACTGTGGGTGAATGTCGGCATGTACATGTGTTCAGGGCGGGACTCTCATCCTACATGTACAGTTTGGTCCAGATGTGAGCATGTACACTGAAGTTACGACAACTTCCTGTTTCATAGCGAATCATCGACGCCACGGACACGCCCATTGACGAAAACTCGCAAATAGCACAACTTTTCATCATCAATGCCTTTAGAAGGCACAGCAGAAATTTGACGTCGATCCGACTAAATCCCTAGGAGGAGTTCGTTAAAGTACGAAGTGTGTAAATCATCCAAAATGGCCGTAAAATTCAAAATGGCCGACTTCCTGTTGACTTTAGGCTATGGGTTCTTGAGGCTTTTTTGTGCGTCTTGATATGATACATGTCCCCAGAAAATTTCGTACATGTAGGTTGAACGTGAACGAGGGGCTAATTTTTTCCATTTTTCTAGGTGGCGCTAGCGAGTCATTTTGCAACGCCCATGTGCGAAACTTGTAGAATACGAAATTTTTCACCGGTTCTGACATGTTTGCAAATTTTGGTGAGTTTTCGAGAATGTTTAGGCCATGTCAGTTGAGCCTACTTTGCAGAAAAAAGAAAAAAAAAATTAAAGCTGCAAGCAGCGTTGGGCGGGCCCTCGCACTTGTAGCGCGTCCGCGCGTGAACCGGCCGAGTTGCATATTCTGGAGCTCAGCCGGTGCAGCTGTGAATTTGTTACGCGGTTCCGACGCCGCATGAAGGTGCTATATGTCACTTCCTGTGTCCCCTATGTGGAGCTACATAGCACTTGCCGCTATGAATATAAATCGGTATTGGCGTGTAGATGTCTGCGGGGTGGGAGAGTTATCAAGCACGTAAAGTTTGTTTCAGATGTGACCATGTACACTGAACAATAATGTACCCAAACAATAAAATAAATTCCTTTTATATTTCCCTGCCTTGTTGTTTATGTGTACATACAGAGGAAGAATGTGAGAACAGCACACATTTCATCGTTACTGTGTTTCTGCTCCAGCCTGCCTAAAAGAAAAGCGTTTTTGGGATTAAATGGACTTTATTAGCTGCTGCAGTGCAGGATGAACTCAGAATAGACCCATTTCTCACCTTATTATTCTAAACCATGCAACGAAGAAGAAGAAATGCATAATAAATCCTGGGACAAAATCTGTCCACAAATACTGTACAGCATGTAGTCTGATGAACAAGACTTGTGTTATAGCTGACTTGGGCAGTGAAATGTTTAATTTTTTTAATTCATGTGGTCATAGTTGTCCACAACTCAAATCAGAATATAAGAAGAAATGTTTTATACCACCTCAAGAAGGCTTCCTATCAGAAAGGTAGGAAGGTATTTCAAATGTACAAC
The DNA here is from genome assembly GCF_014851395.1 of Micropterus salmoides. Classification (NCBI taxonomy): domain Eukaryota; kingdom Metazoa; phylum Chordata; class Actinopteri; order Centrarchiformes; family Centrarchidae; genus Micropterus; species Micropterus salmoides. Next base: position 14,491 of record NW_024042414.1, on the reverse strand, counting down.
TGCAGTACTTAAATCTAAGTAAAGTAATTTCCCTGACATTACTGTGTTACGCATGTAACAGGTTTTATACTTCCTGTGAGTATAATCCAATCAATCTTATTTTCATACTGTATATCCGTTGTGTAATTTGATAAATTGTGTTGTATGTGGTGCTCGCATCGGGTACTACTGAGACTTCATTGCCCTCTTCAGAGAAGACTCTGACTGCAACATGCGTCTTTGTAAAGAGAGAAACAGACAGAAAAAGTCTCTAACTCTGCCTGTCAGCTCGCTCTGCTCCGTTAAAACTGAATTTACCATACAGAATTGAATACGAGTGCACTCCAGATTTAGCTGCAGCCAGCTGACGTGTGCTTCTCCCTATACCGCAGTTCTGTGTCCATGCATGCAGCAAACTGAAAGCACTGTCTGTCGGAGCGTCTACGTGAAAAGAGAAGGAAGACATTGCTGGTAGTATTGTCTTCAGAGTTGTTAAACACCTCAGCGCACTGAAGGAAGCCATCTGACTGTGTGAGGGGCAAGATCGTTGATGTCTGCAGGCAGAGTAGGAGCTCTCCTGTCTGACTGGTCCACCAATAGCAGAGAAGATGACCCCTTGAGACACAGCCCCTCCTCATTTGCATAATGAGGCAGAAATGCATACAAAAATTTAAAAAGACAGGCAGAAATAAATACCATGGGTGAAAATAAATAAGGTAAATAAATACAAAGAAGAATAAAACAGACAAAAATATTAAAACACACACATAAATAAATACATTAAAAAAATTAGTAATAAATAAAGTTGAATAAACAAATAAGGTAATTATAACAAAGGTGAATAAGTAAAGGCACTAATTAAAATATATACATTTATGTCTCCTTGTATAATTTAATTACTACCACATTTATTTATTTACTTTATTTTTTTGTGTATTTAATTGGATGCTTATTTATTTATTGAGCATTTATTTATTTCTGTATTTATTTCTGACTGTGTCAGGATCGGTCCTCCATAGCGGGGTGGGAGAGTTATCAAGCACGTAAAGTTTGGTTCAGATGTGAGCATGTACACTGAAGTTACAACAACTTCCTGTGTCATGGCGAAGACTTGATCTTGACGCCACGCCACGGACACACCCATTGACGAAAACTCGCAAATAGCACAACTTTTCATCTTCAATGCCTTTAGAAGGCACAGCACAAATTTGAAGTCGGTCGGACTAAATCCCTAGGAGGAGTTCGTTAAAGTACGAAGTGTGTAAATCATCCAAAATTTGACGTAAAATTCAAAATGGCCGACTTCCTGTTGATTTTAGGGCATCGCTCCAAGAGGCTTTTTTTGCGTCTGGACAAGATACACGTACCACAGAAAATTCGTGCACGTAGGTGAAACGTGCGGCGGGGCTGCTTCGTTAAAAGTCACTTCCTGTTGCCAGCAGGTGGCGCTATGACTGTGGGTGAATGTCAGCATGTACATGTGTTCAGGGCGGGACTCTCATCCTACATGTACAGTTTGGTGCAGATGTGAGCATGTACACTGAAGTTACGACAACTTCCGTGTCATGGCGAAGACTTGATCTTTGACGCCACGCCACGGACACGCCCATTGACGAAAACTCGCAAATAGCACAACTTTTCATCTTCAATGCCTTTAGAAGGGACAGCAGAAATTTGAGGTCGGTCGGACTAAATCCCTAGGAGGAGTTCGTTAAAGTACGAAGTGTGTAAATCATCCAAAATTTGATGTAAAATTCAAAATGGCCGACTTCCTGTTGATTTTAGGGCATCGCTCCAAGAGGCTTTTTTGTGCGTCTGGATAAGATACACGTACCACAGAAAATTCGTGCACGTAGGTGAAACGTGCGGCGGGGGCTGCTTCGTTAAAGGTCACTTTCTGTTGCCAGCAGGTGGCGCTATGACTGTGGGTGAATGTCAGCATGTACATGTGTTCAGGGCGGGACTCTCATCCTACATGTACAGTTTGGTCCAGATGTGAGCATATACACTGAAGTTACGACAACTTCCGTGTCATGGCGAAGAGTTGATCTTTGACGCCACGCCACGGACACGCCCATTGACGAAAACTTGCAAATAGCACAACTTTTCATCTTCAATGCCTTTAGAAGGCACAGCAGAAATTTGAGGTCGGTCGGACTAAATCCCTAGGAGGAGTTCGTTAAAGTACGAAGTGTGTAAATCATCCAAAATTTGACGTAAAATTCAAAATGGCCGACTTCCTGTTGGGTTTAGCCTATGGCTCCAAGAGGCTTTTTTGTGCGTCTGGACAAGATACACGTACCACAGAAAATTCGTGCACGTAGGTGAAACGTGCGGCGGGGGCTGCTTCGTTAAAGGTCACTTTCTGTTGCCAGCAGGTGGCGCTATGACTGTGGGTGAATGTCGGCATGTACATGTGTTCAGGGCGGGACTCTCATCCTACATGTACAGTTTGGTCCAGATGTGAGCATGTACACTGAAGTTACAACAACTTCCTGTTTCATAGCGAATCATCGACGCCACGGACACGCCCATTGACGAAATGCGCAAATAGCACAACTTTTCATCGTCAATGCCTTTAGAAGGCACAGCAGAAATTTGACGTCGATCCGACTAAATCCCTAGGAGGAGTTCGTTAAAGTACGAAGTGTGTAAATCATCCAAAAATGGCCGTAAAATTCAAAATGGCCGACTTCCTGTTGACTTTAGGCTATGGGTTCTTGAGGCTTTTTTGTGCGTCTTGATATGATACATGTCCCCAGAAAATTTCGTACATGTAGGTTGAACGTGAACGAGGGGCTAATTTTTTCCAATTTTCTAGGTGGCGCTAGCGAGTCATTTTGCAACGCCCATGTGCGAAACTTGTAGAATACGAAATTTTTCACATCTGAACCAAACTTTACGTGCTTGATAACTCAAGGGGTCATCTTCTCTGCTATTGGTGGACCAGTCAGACAGGAGAGCTCCTACTCTGCCTGCAGACATCAACGATCTTGCCCCTCACACAGTCAGATGGCTTCCTTCAGTGCACTGAGGTGTTTAACAACTCTGAAGACAATACTACCAGCAATGTCTTCCTTCTCTTTTCATGTAGACGCTCCGACAGACAGTGCTTTCAGTTTGCTGCATGCATGGACACAGAACTGCGGTATAGAGAGAAGCACACGGTCAGCTGGCTGCAGCTAAATCTGGAGTGCACTCGTATTCAATTCTGTATGGTAAATTCAGTTTTAACGGAGCAGAGCGAGCTGACAGGCAGAGTTAGAGACTTTTTCTGTCCGTTTCTCTCTTTACAAAGACGCATGTTGCAGTCAGAGTCTTCTCTGAGATGCGAGCACGACATACAACACAATTTATCAAATTACACAACGGATATACAGTATGAAAATAAGATTGATTGGATTATACTCACAGGAAGTATAAAACCTGTTACATGCGTCTATTAAAAGTAAAGTAACACAAAAATGTCAGGGAAATTACTTTACTTAGATTTAAGTACTGCAGTTGTACATTTGAAATACCTTCCTACCTTTCTGATAGGAAGCCTTCTTGAGGTGGTATAAAACATTTCTTCTTATATTCTGATTTGAGTTGTGGACAACTATGACCGCATGAATTAAAAAAACATTTCACTGCCCAAGTCAGCTATAACACAAGTCTTGTTCATTAGACTACATGCTGTACAGTATTTGTGGACAGATTTTGTCCCAGGATTTATTATGCATTTCTTCTTCTTCGTTGCATGGTTTAGAATAATAAGGTGAGAAATGGGTCTGTTCTGAGTTCATCCTGCACTGCAGCAGCTAATAAAGTCCATTTAATCCCAAAAACGCTTTTCTTTTAGGCAGGCTGGAGCAGAAACACAGTAACGATGAAATGTGTGCTGTTCTCACATTCTTCCTCTGTATGTACACATAAACAACAAGGCAGGGAAATATAAAAGGAATTTATTTTATTGTTTGGGTACATTATTGTTCAGTGTACATGCTCACATCTGAAACAAACTTTAGGTGCTTGATAACTCTCCCACCCCGCAGACATCTACACGCCAATACCGATTTATATTCATAGCGGCAAGTGCTATGTATCTCCACATAGGGGACACAGGAAGTGACATATAACACCTTCATGCGGCGTCGGAACCGCGTAGGAAATTCACAGCCGCACCGGCAGAGCTCCAGAATATGCAACTCGGCCGGTTCACGTGCGGACGCGCTACAAGTGCGAGGGCCCGACCAACGCTGCTTGCAGCTTTAATATTTGTTTTATTCTATCTTTGTATTTTTTTTACCTTATTTATTGTCACCCATGGTATTTATTTCTGCCTGTCCTTTTTACATTTCTGTATGTATTTCTGCCTCATTATGCAAATGAGGAGGGGCTGTGTCTCAAGGGGTCATCTTCTCTGCTATTGGTGGACCAGTCAGACAGGAGAGCTCCTACTCTGCCTGCAGACATCAACGAGCTGCTCCTAGGTCTGTGTGAGTGTGTGTGTGTGTTTGTGTGTGCAGA
>NW_024042414.1:0-5000 GCF_014851395.1 Micropterus salmoides | reverse complement strand
GCTGCAGCTTTGATTTGCTTCATTTCTCTTCTGATGAAACTCACTTTATTGTTTTACTGATGACTCTCTGGTTTCTGTTCAGAGCCTGTCAGGTTGGTGGGAGGAGCCAGTCGCTGTGCAGGAACACTGGAGCTGAAACAGGGAGACTGGAGACCAGGGAGTGACTCTGTCTGGACCCTGAAGACAGCAGCTGTTGTCTGTAGAGATCTGGACTGTGGCTCTGTTGTTTCTGTAGGACAGAGAGAGGAGTCCTCAGTCAGACCTTTGTGGTGGATCAGGTCTAACTGTGTTCAGTCTGGATCTGCTCTGAGGGAGTGTGCATCATCATATTCCTCTTCCTCCATCCTGGATCTCACCTGCTCAGGTAAACCCATCAGTGACATCATCTATGACATCATGTATGACAGTAATGTCTCCAGTGTGTCCTCTCCTCTGTCTCAGTGTCTCAGTGGTTTCCATTGGACTGAACTGTAAAGTTCTCCAGGACAGTGACGTCCTAAAGTGTAGAGAGGTGGGCTTGTTTCTGGAAGCTTCACCTGACAGGACACACCTGGAGGAACCTGTCTGTCTGTCTGTCTCTGTGTTTGGGGACGTCCCACCAGGTGGATCCAGTCCCTCCTTTTACAGTCTGTCATCGCTCTGCTCCATGTTTGTTACCCGTGTCAGACCTGTGACATCACTTCCTTTTTCAGGGGCCATTTTGTTTACTGACTCTACTGTCAGTGGTGACGACACCATCTCCTTGGACTGTAGCCAGCTCCACATATCACACCAGAAGGACTGCACAAACTCACAATAAAAAAACATGTGATATCAAAATCAGTCCCATTCATACCGCCATCTTCATAGTTTTAACCATGTCAGTCTTCCTTATATAACGGAATTTATTTCTCCACATGAAGTTAAAATTGATTGTATTCACTGCTTTGATCATACTCACTGATATGGGTAAGGAGAAAGCCGGGTAAATGAGTCTGGACAAACTATCCGTTGAAGAGAGTAGAACCCTTCCTAAGATTGTGACGTCGCTCTGCAGCCACCTATTTAGAATTGACTTACATTTGTCTGATTCCACATATTCATATAGCCAATTGTTCTTTTCCCTTTGGAAATAACAATTCCCAAGTATTTAACCTGCTTCTTAATTTTTATATTATGTAGTGACTGCAGAGGATAATCATGTAAGGTTATCATTTCACATTTATCTACGTTCAACTGTAAGCCTGAGGCCTTAGAAAACTGGCTGATCGTCTGTAACGCTAAAGGGATTCGATTTTCATCCTTTCAAAATAAAGTTGTGTCATGAACAGAGGGTGAATGAGACCTTTCATCATCTGTGTTTACAGACCTGCTGCTTCAGCCCAACATCTCTGTGTCCTCCTCCGTGAACGGGGTCTCCGAGGCCCAGCAGCAGGGGTTTCAGGTGTCCAGGGGCTCCACCTTCACCATCAGCTGCTCCATCCAGCCACAGTACCCAGGAGGCTCCTTCCAGCTCGCCTTCACCTCCTCCATCACATCACACAACTACACCCAGCCAGCTGTTAATCACTCTGCCCACTTCCTGTTTCCTGCTGCAGAGTCCGCCCACCAAGGAAGCTACAGCTGTGTTTATCACCTCCATGTTTCTTCTCATGACTTCTCCTCTGAGAGCCGTCGGCTGTCTCTCACTGTCTCAGGTAAGCTGAAGCAGAGCAGCTGAAACGTCACACTGACTGTTTCCATGCAGCTTTGGAAAAGATGATTCCGTCCAAACTGGCGTTTTCCTGCCGTGCCTGGTGTGTTTGTCACTTTTTAGATTCCCCTGGAAACAGTTTCCGCTGTCTTCTGTGCTACTTGCAGCGTTCCTGTTTTGTTTTCTTACTCTGCAACATTTTTTCTAAATGCTGTGCATGTGTTGTTGTATTGGTTAAATAACGAGGAGATCTGCTGTATGTTGACATCATTCTCACTGTCTTCGCCGCCCTCCTCCTCCCGAACAGGCAGCTAGCTAAACTAAGCAGTAAGACCTGCATCAGGGTCCTCCACCATGTCCCCACAGCCAGCACTAGCCGAAGCCATCTTGTCTCTGGGATTTGCAGGTGGGAAAAGCAGGGGTCGGTTTTTGAAGCCACCGACTCCCTGAAGCTCTGTTGCAGAGTTGTTAGCATGGAGCTGCTCACAGGAGTCAGTGAGCAAAGCCTGGGCATGTTTAACTCCCACTCCAAGATGCAGAGTTCCTGCATCCTAGTGTGGAAGGGAAACAAGTCGAGTTTCTTTCCCACAGGCCAGAATCAGACACCAAGCCAAAGCCTGCTTAAATATGATTGGTCGATACTACCTGGACTACAAAATGAAACAAGAAAGCTTTCGATACCAAAACCTTGTCTCTTGCCTCCAGATTCTGCGTTCAGATATCTGTTGATTCCTGATGGACTGAAGTGGTTTTGGGAGATTTCAGGTCACTACAGTTTGTGTTTAACAGGAGCTGATGGACTCATGATGTTGTGTGATGTGATGACTGTCCATGTGTTTGATCAGATCCAACAGGTCTTCTCATCAAAGTGGTCGTCCTGCTGCTGACTCTGCTGTTGGTGATCGCTGCCCTTTGTTTCTACTATAAGGTACTGACACATGTCTGTTGTTTAGAGGACTGAGATGAAGCACTCGGTCTGTGTTTACTGACCTGAAGAAGAGGAGGAGTGATGCACTAACTCTCATGTGTGCTGTCATGTCTCTCCAGGCCAGCAGGGGGCAGAAGCCGGACAGGCAGGAGAACATTGAGCTGGATTATTATAACGTGGGTGTTTCTGCAGCTGAAGAGGAAGGAGCTCAGGGAGCAGAGTAGAACCTCCAAGAAGCTCATCTCAGCTGCCTCACAACCCACCATCAGCTCAGTCAAGGATTTTACACTTTTATACTGATGTTCCCTTTAAAGATATTGTGTTGTGATAAATCTTACCACCTTCTATGTTGTTGGTTTTTTTAATTTGTACTGAAAATGTCATGTCTTCCCACCCTCTGTTGAACCATGGTTGGCACTGTCAAGGAAATTATGTTCCTGGTAAGGGATTAAACATATAATTGAGTTACAACCAACCGTTGTCTTATTTTGTCTTTGTCTATTAGCAAAAAGAGAATAAACAGAGAAGTACTAAAACACCAGAGACAGCTGGTCCAGAGACCTGCCGCCGAGGGCAGCTTCGGGCGTCAGCATAATCATTTACACAGTCTAGGTTTCTATGTTTTGGGGAACAGAGATCCTCTCTCGGCCTTGAATGAATATTCCAGGAGAGGAGAGGAACAACAAGAGGGGGAAAACACCAAAACAATCTCACAGCTCTGACCTAAACCCTAGTAAATGTGGACAGACTAACATAAGGAGAATAATAGATGAAAGGTTAAGGAAAAAACAAAATGCATATATATCTGTAAGACATAACAATAATATTAATAATAATATTAAAATACCATACATGAAAGATTAAATGTAATGATTTTCTGCCATAACAAGCATCATCAGTGCCTCAACAGTCTGGACCCAGGTGACCCAAACAATTACCACCCAATCTTTAATCTACCTTTCCTCAATAAAATCATGGAAAGAGCTGTGGCTGTCCAAAACCATGTGTTCTACATGATAAACTATTTGAATCTCACCAATCTGGTTTCGGTGTGCATCACAACACAGAGACTGCTCTCTATCCTCATCCTCTTTTACCTCTCTGCAGCCTTCGACGCAATCTCGCACACCCTCCTTAACAGCCTCTCTGAACATATTGGCCTTACTGGCACCTTTAAAGACTTAAACATCACGCTGGTGCCAGTTAACAATGGTGTGCCCCAGGGATCTGTACTTGGTGAACCCCTTCTTTTCAATATCTACATGCTAACCCTTGGCTAGATTACATGGACTTAATTTCCACTGCTATGCTGATGACCCTCAGCTGTACATAAGCAACCAACTGTCAACCCAGCTGTACCCTTGCCACTTGTTAACTGCCTGCGAGACACAAAGACTTGGACAACTGCTAACTTCATCAAACTCAACAACAATAAAACTGAACTCATGGTGGTGGCTCCAGCGTCGCTGCTGAAGAAGGTCTTTGATGTCCTCCTGGAGGTAGATGGCTGCTCCATTTCTGCATCACCAGAAATGTGAAATCCGGGAATCATCCTGGACTCACCCTTCCATCCCAGTCTCACACCAGTAGTATCACAAAATCTGCTTTACAGGCTTCGGCCATACCGACCCAGGCGGATCTGGAACAATGTTAGCACAATACCGTTCAAATCAAATTAAATAAAAGTGAAGCATGTCAAGCACATTTAGCTCAAATCTGACAAAAAATCATCAAAATTATACAAATGGGAGCAAGAACACCTTTTTATGATACATTTTGTGTATTTCATAAGAATTCTGATTAATTTTGTAACTTTAAAAATTTTTCAATTAAGGTTTTAGGTGATTTCATAATCATGTTGAATCATTTGGTAAATAAGTTGCTTATTTTGTAAGAATTTCTCTTGTACTTTAAGTATTTTTTGCACATTTTGCTGTGAAATATCCTCATAACTAACTAAATAACCTGAATAGAAATATGAAGATGTGTGTAGCAGGAGCCTTCAGAGATCATAAAGATGAACAAATGAATAAAAATTTGATGTTTATTCTGCGTGGAGAGGACATCATTTTAGGACGTCTGTTAACCAGTTAAAGATGATATGAGGACATTTTTATGTCAAAATAAGAAATGAAACACACCCTTGTGTTGCACAGAGAGATGTGGAGACAGACTTTCAGGGTTTTTGAAGTCGGGTCCAGCGGATCATTATTGGACGTGAAAAGGACGGCACCATGTGACCCTCTGCTCTCAACCATTAAACAACCAAAACCTGACGTCATCAGGAGACATTCACACTCACCTGTGCAGGTGTGTTTGCTGGGAGGTTCAGTACACAGAGAGATGAGATGATGGAGATCAATAAATGTCTCACTGTCATCTGCTGTGTTCATACCACAA
>NW_024042413.1:0-2000 GCF_014851395.1 Micropterus salmoides | reverse complement strand
TGGAAATGAGTTTGTAACTTTCTTGTGTTTTCCTCGACAGTTCTGATAAATGTATAAAATCACTGTGATGGCATCTTATAAAGCATTTATTTTTGTTACTGCCTAATAAATCAAAATCAAATCAAATCAAAAAATCATAGTCAATAAAGGAAGTTTCATAAACTGTGAGACTGTGTTTTCAGCTTGTGTGTCTATCCGTACGACGTTGACACAAACGTCCACTTGGACTCAAAGATGAACTGATTAGAGTTTAGGGGTCAAAGGTCACTGTGACCTGAAGGTGGCCTTGACAAACATGTTTTTGTCATAACTCCAGCACAGATGCAGGGGTTCTTACAACATTTCATACAGATGTTTCACGGGAAACAACAATGAAGTGATGATTTTTTTACCCAACAGGTCAGAGGTCAGCTTCACTGTTTTGGCCATTATTCAACACCATAACTCAGGAACAGAAGGGGAGCTTGTGACCATATTTCACACTGAGTAGGTGGCACTTTCTCAAAGGTCACTGACCTCAAAATAGGTTTTCAGCCATAATTTCAGAACGAATTGAGCGCTTCCGGATTTCACACGTTACCAGGGGCAACACAATGAGTAAACAATAACCAACACAGTTAATATATACATAATACTAAATTAAAATACACAATACAAAATACTAACATCACCTCCTGCCCTCAACTGGTACTGATTTATCTCTTAACTCAGGAACCTTAGAAACAGCTGTAGAACCAGATATATGTTTAGACTGTTTTGCTTCCCTCAATCTTTACCAACTAACTTCAATAATTTCTTCATCTAAACCATCAACCTGCCTCTTAGACCCCATCCCGACTAGGCTGCTTAAAGATGTTTTACCCTTAGTCAGCACCTCTATACTAGATATGATCAATCTATCTTTATCAACAGGCTATGTACCACAGTACTTTAAAGTAGCTGTAATTAAACCTCTTCTGAAAAAGCCCAAACTTGATCCGGATGTTTTAGCCAACTATAGACCTATATCTAACCTTCCATTTCTCTCTAAGGTTCTGGAGAAAGCAGTTGCTAAACAGCTGTGTGACTTTCTACAGAGCAATAGTTTATTTGAGGATTTTCAGTCAGGATTTAGAGCTCATCATAGCACAGAGACAGCACTGGTGAAAATTACTAAGGACCTCCTTATTGCATCAGACAAAGGACTTGTCTCTGTATCATTTAAGTAAACATTTTGTTCCGTTACTCTAAAACATGTTGTGAAGAATATGATACAGAGTGTTCACATTTACACAACCTGACCATGACTTGTGTGTCTGTGTCTCTATATTTATGTGACTTCAGTGATGAGTGGAGAAAGACTATGGACAGCCAGTAGTTAGTGTGTTCTTCAACCAAACACAGTGCTGGTTCAAGCCTTCAATGCACACACACAGAAGAAGAAGAGAGCAACAACGTTGGTTGTGTTTAGGTGTAAGCTCTATTACGAAACAAAATATCTGGACCTCAGTCATCTCTAAACCCTGATGAGGACACCAGTCAGTCATCAGACTAGAGAAGGACTGTTCATTGGTAAGTTACAGAAATAAAACATGTAGTAAGAAACACTGAGTTGCAGTGAGATCACCTCTGTTAGGAACTGAACTGAAACACCTTGTTTGTTTATTCAGAAAGGCTTTAAGCCTGTAATACTCAGAGGTAATATTTTGATTTATTTTACACAATAGTAGGCCTATTCATTTCAAACCGTTTGATCCTTCTGCCATGTGAGTTGGCGTTTCTCATTTCTCCAGTTTATGTACGTACTCATGGTTCAGAGTTTACTTACAGGACACACGTTCTGTCGTCAAGTTTGTTTTTCATAGATCACAACTTTTTCTTGGGAAGTGGCGTGCGCACGTTTCCAGCCCTGTTTTGTTCGTACGCTCCGTTTATAAATGAGGCCACTGGTCTTATTAAGCCACAACTGGTTTCCTCTGTAGTTTTAGTAACTAACTGAACAGTAACAGTAATCCATCACA
>NW_024042412.1:0-3238 GCF_014851395.1 Micropterus salmoides | reverse complement strand
TGCAACATGGATGAGTAAAAGAAATGTGATTCTTAAAAGAAAATTATAATGTAACCTAAATAGAATCTTTAGTTATACTTGTAAATAAGGTCTATTGTTATGTAACAAGTAATAGTTTCCAAATAACTCTCAATTAAGTCTTTTCCAACTCATAATAGTTCTTCATTCAAAATTGCTCATAACTAGTTCACTGGTATTTGACGCTTTTTGACCCACACACATTCCCTATTCTGAACTTGCCTCCTTTCTCCAAACAAAACATTAAAGCACAAAACTTTACCAACTTAAAAATTCAAGAGCCTGAAGTTTGATCCTCCACCTGAGAAGCTGCTGTCCTTTGCTAAGAAATGTGTAACCCACATTACCCATGACAAAAAGACTATTACCGATGACACATTAAATGACAGGAATCCACTGTTGCTACATAGGGCACATGTCCCCTCTTAGATCCTATGGAGCAACAGTCACACTCCAACATCATTAAATATTCCTCAAGCATGATAAATAAATTTCAATTAGGAAGTAAATGTCAGCAGGAAGATTCTTAATGTTCTTTTTTTATTTGCTAAAAACAGATTTATTATGAACTTTCACCAGCCCTTTGAAAGGATTTAGCCCCCCAATTTTCCCAGTATATTGACCAATTATGACAATCACAGGATTTCAATCAATTTTACAATGTACATGTATCTTTAATCTATATGTAACGGAATGCATTTTGTTTGTTGTTTTGCATTACAAAAATGTCCACTGTTGGCTGGTACATAATGACACAAGTTCCCTCTTAGATAGCATGGATTGACACTCACACTCCAGCATGAATAAATAAAAAAGAAATTGATAATTTCTAAGAGAAACTTATAATTTAAACTAAATATAATCTGTGGTTACTTGGGGTTTGAAGAGACACTAAGTTTACAAGACTAGGCGAGACACAATATTGGGTGCAAGTGTGAAATGTTAAGTAGTTCAAGTTCAAAGGCCTAACGATCATCATTGGTCGCAAGAAACCCTCCCCCACACTGCAGACAATCAGACACAGATTCTCACTGCAGACAATCAGACACACGTTCACACCCCTCACCTGCTCCAGGTCACCTCTCAGAGACAGCACTCACACTTTCTCCAGGATTTTGTATTTAGCTTAACTCTGCATTGGATGCTAATTCATAACAGTTTCCTACAACCACAAAAAGAAAACGGTAGAAATATATGTAGACATATGTTTAGTAAAAGTGCCCAAACACCCAATTCTAATAAAAATCTGATGATGGTACAGCCAAAGAGAGAAAATAAATACAGGAGAGAGGAGATGCATGCTAATAAGCCACAGGTTTGATTAGAACTGGGCCACTGCAGTAAGAACTCATTTGTGTATGGTGCACATGCTCCTGAAGACACACACTCATAAACTGAAAGTTTCTTGCTCTCTTCTCTCTTAACTTTGACCCTCAATTTACTGTATACTGCACTATAATGGCCACTCTACATTTTGGGTTTCAACAATACGCTTAAAAGAAATGTATGCCAGTTTGTATAGCATATTTACAATATTGGTAAGCCTGAGAGAAGTTCTCACCACTGTTAAATTATAGTATCCCTGACACAAGTGGCATGTAACACAAAATAAATTAAACACTCAATAAACACAATTAAGGCAAATAAAACAGAAGCCTTTTAACTACATAGCCTAAATACCTATGGTAGAAGCACAAAAAGCAAGGACAAATGACCAAATAATAAAAATCTGAGCAAGACAATAAGGCATTATGTTGGTTCTGAGACAGGCTGTAGGTAACTCCACCACTACACTTAATGTACGTAGAAGTTTAAATTCATCAGAAGAGAGTGACCTAGAATTTGAATGACTATGAATGCCTGGTTGACATTCATTGTAAGCCTTACATATTAAATGATTCCCACTGCTTGTAAACCTTTTCAGTGACTTTAAGCATTGTTGATCATGTGTCAGACCAATCAGAGAGACCATCAGTCTTCCTTCTTTTGAGATAGATTTCCATCCAAATACACTATATGGACAAAGGTGCTACCCCTGTCCTAATAAATTTGGTAGGGGCTGTGTTTTCATGGGTTGTTAAGGGAAATCTTGCCTATGGATTTAGAATGGGATGTCATAAAAGTAATGCGTAGGTGTTGCTGTATTTTTGTCCATACTAGTGTAATAAATTAACTCCATATTATACACAATCGCTTTAAAATTCATTTGGTGATATTTTAAAAGTTATTCAACCCCATTATTTGGGGGTGTACTAAATCGCACATATGTATGGTTATTATACTAATTCTTAGTAGATGTTTTCTGGTGTAAAACACCTTATTTAGCTACTTTTTGTGAGTAGCTTGTAACATAGGGTACAATTTTCAACAAAAGTGGAGTATTGTACATCCGCTCTTTACAGTTTCAAAATATCTCCCACAAGACTCCAGAGAAGTTGCATTACAAAGGCCAAGTCACTGGTTTGCGATCTTGACGCCCTAACGACCATCGTCAGCAACAAGAAACCATCCCCCACGCTGCACACAATGGAGAACAATGACTGAAACTTCACAACCCTCACCCAAGATGACTTCTCAGAGACAGCTCTCAACATTTCAACCTTAAAACATTTGTGAATCACATAGGCTCTAGTCACTTAAATGTAGAGGATTCTTTTAAATCTACATCATTAACTGAAGACATGTGTAACTCTTTCTAAAAAATCCACAACAATACCTTCAAGCAGTATGTCTGACATGTCTACCACAGTAAACAAAAGTAAATCAAACCTATATCTAATTGCCAGAGAACATTTGCATTACTATGCCAGCAGTAGTTAGCATTTGATGTCTTATCCTAAGAACCAATCACTGTCCAGATAGCTAGTCAGGATTGTGTATATATCTGGGCTCCTCAGAGAAGGTGCATGGCAGTCTTTGGTGTCTTGTGGAAGTGTTGACAAGTATGCAGTTTTTTGAAGGAGAAAACCAACTTTAAAATTTCTTTACTATTCTTACTAATCGTTTACCAGTCATCCATTTATCTATCTGTCTATCTTAACGGTATGTAGACATATTTCACCTGTGTTGTTCTTTTGAAAAACTTTTTCATCTTTCCATCCTGAAGACCAAAGCGAGAGGTAAGTTGAACATTTTTACCAATACCCCTTGTATGTTTTCATCAAGGCTGTTTGTAACTAAACTATCAAATTTAAATATAAACATGTACATATATATATAT